>NC_142400.1:15521058-15679183 GCF_059441095.1 Idiotropiscis lumnitzeri | reverse complement strand
CTTCTACCCCTATGTTGCCACCGGTCAAGTTAACCTCAAAGTCCATGCTACCCATGACACCACTGCAGTTACCTCGAGCTCTGATTGAGATCAACAACAAAAACATCATCTTTCCCAACACTCCTTCGGGAGAAACATCAGGTTGGGATACCACCGTCCTGTCACAAAATTCATCCGGGCATTTATATGAAGAATTAAATCTGTCCGTTCCTGCAACCATATTCTGCAAGTCATTCTTTTATAATAGTGATTTTAAATTACAATATAGGCCACTGGCACATAATCCTTCTCTTCCTGCATTCTAGAAGCAGAGTTGGAGGTGGAGAATGGAGAAATGGAAGTGAGGTGGTACATATCATCATTTGCTCCTCCTTATGTTAAGGTGATGTATAGAGATTTTTTTTTTAAATACCTAAACCCCATCTTTCCCCCTCTTCAGTTTAATTGCTTTTTCTTGTATTCTTTACTGTTTTGTACAGCGGAACTTCGAAAGTCAAATGTCCAGAAATCGGACTAGTTTAGCTCAGAACAATATAAACAAAATATATTGATAAAATTCCAGTTAAAAAATGAACTTCAACGGTCAGTTGCTCACATAAATACCATGTAACTTAAAGCATAATGGCAAGCCTGAAAATTGCCCAATTATTTAACACTATACCTAGTGATACCAATGAAGCAAACAGCCAGCTGTCAGTATAATTCCTGCAATACCTATAAAATGCGAGTGGATGATCGTATCGCTTCCATGTTTTTCTGAAAATGCACTTTTGGATGGTTTTCAGTTGCCTAATTTTTGGTGCACCCTTGATCCATTTTTCTAGCAGTGACTCAGACTGTGATCCTTCTTTTTTTCCTCAGGGGGTTGATAACAGTTGTGATGTATATCGGGCCACCTATACAGCTTTCAGGTGTTCAAGAATCTCAGGCACTTTGGGAGCCCATGAGAAAATGCAGGTAATTACAATAACAGGACATGTCATTACATTGCGTGTGTATTATAACATCAAAACATTTTTTTCCATTTTTTTATATAGTTAACTAGTCTATAAAAATACAAAAGAGTTTCTATTGTTGGAATAGAGCATAAGGCATAATTTCTTTTTGGGAACACTTGAGTAAAACTTGTCAACAAGCTTGATATAATATTGTCTCGTTTACAGCAATTGCTAAAAAGCACATTTTATTTTGGGTGTAAAATGCATGCAAAAGAAGCAAGATTCTGCTTTTGAGCCACTACTCTACACATTTTATAAACAAATACTGTAATCCTTGATTTTAATATGAAAATGATAAAGCAAATATTAAATATTGTATTTGCTTGTTTAGTTGAGTTTTCTAATTGTGTATCCCAATTTTCTTTCGACATTTAGTTTAGCTAGGTTCATCATTCTCAAATATACCTTGAAAATTGATAGTCTCATAGCATAATCGGCCAAGTCATTTTCAATTATGTAGAACAATATCAATGGACAATACCAACTCAGTAAAAAAAAAAAAAAGTTCTTCTTGTTTTTTATAAACGTACAAGTATGGCTTTGTCAACAATGTTATTAGGCAATGATATGGATTTATTCTGTTCTCTTGCAGGTGCCGATTGCATTCCTGCCAAGGGACAGAGGCGACTATGCTCAGTTTTGGGATTTGGAGTGCCACACATTGACTGAGCCATCGCAGAAATCCAGAATCCGCTTTCAACTATGTGGCACGGTGATTGCTTATCGATTTGTAGCATTGTTTATACTATACTTTGGCTCTGGGGTTCTCAACTGGTCTTTACCCTGTGACCCACATATTTCATTCTAGTCTAAAGACAAAACCAATATCAATTTATCTCAGCTCAATAATTGGAAACTGTACAGTTGTTCTGATTATACATTATTTACAGTAGTTAAAAAATATTAGTTTGGCTATCGTTAAGAAGATACATTGACATTTTGAGTATTAAAATGTGTTAATTAGGAAAGTGGTGCTTCAACTGACAGAAGTTTAGCAGGCGCTGGAATTTGTTGAAACATGGTGCTATACCTTTTGTTATACGCTCATCAGTTTTATTTTTTTTTTTTATCCTGTTTAAAGGGATACGTCACATGAGTAGTAAAAAGTTAACACGCTGTCGATAATTAATTTGATAACTTATTCTTCATTCACATTTAATAACTTCAAAAACGGTTAGAAAAATAACATCACTGACCGTAACGGGTGTATGTTGGACTTGACTCCACAATAATTTATTTACCCACACACTCAAATGGAATGCATCTATATTAGCAATTAGCCAATACTATGTAACACGTTTACCGACTCACTTTAAATGCGAACGATACAGCGCGGGATGGGATGGTCTTTTAATGGACCAAAATAAAGATGGAGGACGAGGAAGTACATGGTGCTTGTTCGCTTGTGAGCCACAAACGCATGGGCAGTACCTGGAATTAATACAGAATGTCCGACTTCATTCTGCACATGAGGAACTTGGAGTGCTGCTTTGGTCCGGTGTCTCAGCTGCTTCATTATTAAACTTGGCTCCACTGACATTATGTACATACAGTACTCAGTCATAAGCCACCTCCTGTGCTAAGCCACAAATAGTGAAGAGAGAGGAACCACAAATCCTCCCTCTTGTAGTTAAGTTTGCTCGTTAAAAGTACTCAACATGGTGTTGGTTTTTAATGTCACCCATGTGTTGAAAATGTAGCCTTAAAAGTGAAATATATCTTTACAGAGGTGTATTCTTCATTCTCATGTTTTTCCAAGCTAAAATAATGACTACCAATCGAGCCACACACGCACAAATTAAAGAAGCCTCATTTCAAGGTCGTGGGAAATCCGGCTTTTTACCCCAGCTGCCTGGGGGCAATCCCCATCCAGGTTATGCAGAATCAGCCGTTAGAACAACTAATTAATGTGTAATGTATTTATGTAATAGTGTTTGGTGACATTGGCAAAAGGTGTGAAATAATTCGAGTTACATTTTGCTGGGGAATTAAACATGTGTGGCAGTATGCCTTTCGCTTTTGTGCTCGTCTGCAGTATACACCTTAAAAGCAACTGATTCTACGTTTCCGCTGTCTGTAGGGGATCAACTCTGGAACAATAGAAGGACCTCAGGAAGGAGATTGCTCGTTGGTAAAAACAGAGGCCACACTTAAGACGAGGAAGAAAGCTGAAATGGCCACGGCCAAAGCCAGGTATGAGATACTTGACTGTGATTATCCACTTCAGGTTAATGTGAAACGACCAACAGTATACCAAACATTTTCTAACTAAACTAAATTAATTGGTGCACCCTGTCGAGTCATGGCGAGAGAGCAAAGTACAGCAAAAAAAAAATATATGAGTGTCATTATGGTGCACAGCTGGTACTTCAAAAAGAATCAACCTCAGTTGTCTGGACTTGTTTCGGATTGAAGATGAGTGACGTTAAATAAAATGCTTTTTTTTTTTTTTTTTTAGTTATCATTTAGGGATGGGTGATAATTCAATATCAGTATGTATCGTGATCAATATCAATATAAAATGCCTTTTATACATTTTTCTGAAGAAAGAAATCAGGAAGCAAAACCCGGCATTGAGCTATGGAAGCCGAGACTAGTGTGGCATTAGATTTGTGCCACAAATGTACTGTATGAGGAGATTTTGAGCCACAAGTGTGACTCTGGAAACAAAGAAGCAACGGCTAAAACATGGACCATGGCAATAATGAGCCCACTACTAAGTATTTAATCATTTTATTGACCAGTTTATTTGACTTTTTCAGAGTTGAGTCGATATCTTATTGAAGGCTAAATCTATGTAGAAAAAAATTGCCTAATTAGCTCTTTTTTTTTTTCCTCTGGGTCCTTATTTCGGATTAAATATTTTTTTTTTTATTAAATCAACTATACAGCCATGTCATCCAGTGCCATTATCAATTCTAAAATGATAGTCCGTTCATTGTGAAGTTTCATTTTGATCTGAAATATGTTTACATATTGTTTGAGTAACGTAGTGAAAGCTTTCCCTAACATGAATAACTGTAACTTAAAATAATCGTGAACTGCTTTTTTGAAGTTGATATAAGAATGTATGCTCCTTGTATCTAATCTATGATTATTAAGTTATTTGTAAGATTCTTCCAATGGAATAGTGTCTATTTAACTCTCAGCCAGGATGAAGCAGTGTGGAGGGGTGTTTATACACCTCAGGATCATTACACGTTGCCTGATACACGTATCGGCGAGTTCAGCACTCTGAAGGTCAACATCCGCAACAATTCACCCAACACCCACGAGGTGAGCACTGCCCTAAACTAATGTCTACTTCCGTGTAGAGTTTTAAGACAGTTTATCCTTGTACAAATGTTGGAATTTCATGCTCACAAAAATAACATGACTAACTTGTTTTTGCACATTGTTTTAATAAATACAGTAAATTGCATGGATTTGACATTTGATGTGTGACTTTTCAAATTGACTTGCAGTTGAGGTTTGCAAACCCTAGGGAGCCCTTCTACATCAAGCATTCCAAATATTCCTTGAGGTGAGTCAAATGGTCATAATCACTGACTAATAAGCATTTTGATTCCAAGACAAAAGAAGGTTAGGGCATGTTACTTAAATGTAATTACCGTATTTTCACGACCATAGGCCGCACCATATTAAAAGGTGCCGTCCCTCTATGGGTGCTATTTCTGTATTTAACACAAACATAAGGCTCACTGTATTATTTCGCAGAAGCATGGTAAACCATACACTAGCTTAAAACATACGATAGCATGCATGCACACTAAAGCACACGCATGCATGTATGCTAGCGAATGTATTTAAAAAGGCTGCAGGATCAAAATTGAGTTTGGTTGTTCTTTATTGACGTATTTAACATGCCAGGTTACCTCTCGTCATTGTCAAAGTCGGTCTCGTTGCGGTGCGGCTCCTCAGAAATTATGCTGGCTTTTGCGAAAGATGGAACAAGTCGTAAAGCTGTGTTCGCCATCTGTCATCCATCACTTGCACGTTGCCAGCAACTTCACTTTGAACGCTCTGTTTCCAACGGTTGGCGTTCCTTCGTCAAGCGTCCCGAAATAATGACATGCTCCGAGTTCATTTGCTGCACTGTAGAGTATCCCAGTACCTCTGGGTGCGTGCCTTTAGTGTCCTCTTTCATGCACACCCTTTAACGACAGCATGCTGTCCTCTGTCACATTTGCCTTTCCTCTATATAAGCAGCGTGCCGCAGGAAATGCTCCCAGGCAGTCCAGCGCTCATTGAAGTCACACATTTACAAATTTTACACACAGAAGGCTTGTCGTATTACAAGGTCCATTTTGGAGAAAATTTAAGACTTTTAATTGTGCTTTATGTTCGTGAAACTTCAGTAGTAGTAATTACAAATGACTTCTTCCAAATAGTAATTGGTACTATCTCAGTTACTGTCTTGTAAAGGTAATTAGTTAACAAGCAAAGCAATTATAGTTTTCTATCATATTCTAGCGATAGTGTAACAGTAGTTTATAATAGCTGAATGAATAATAAAAACACAAAGTATTGTCTATATTTGAAAACATTTTGGTATTTATTCAAACTCAAAGGATTGCAACTTGCCACGTGTGGAGTTTGCCGTGTCTGCATGGGTTGTCGAACTTTCTCCCTTAGTTCAAAAATGTGCATACTCGGATAATTGAAGACTCTAAATACTTATTTGTTTTAAAGTAAGTGTGAATGGTTATTGTATATTTGCCCTGCTCAGTGAAGTGTACGCCATGTAGAAAGTGGATGGATGGATCATGCAAATGTAACATTTTAACAAAACAGAATGGAGTGTTTGATTTTAAATAGTATATCAATAGTAAAGTAATCATTTCAATTTCAGACACACCTTCCCTGATGCTATAATTATGATGGCTGCAAGCACATCTGTTAAATAAAAAGTTTCATCCATTCAAATTAATCTATTAGGTAGTGGCAAAAGGAATTAGAAATAAAAAGAGAGCACACAAGTTTTTGGACTTTGTGTATATTTTCTTTCTTAAATGAACAGCATTAGTTCAATATTTATCTGTATTGTTATTTCGACCGTTCAAATCTTGAGTGATATTCAGTTTTAAATATAAAAGAGACATGTCTGTGTAGCCGTTGAGGCCCAAACAGTACTATTAAGCCATGAACTTTCTTGTAAGCAGTTTGAATTCTCTAAATTTGTCAACATCTTCTCCACTCCAGTCTCATATTCATCTATGGGAAAGGTTGCCTGGTTAGCGGAGTGGAGTTTTTTTTTTTTTCTTTTTTAATGTTTTTTTTTTTACTTCAACCGCATTCCTGTGTTTCCACCCATTAGATCCCAGCACTATCTGAAACTGCCTGTCCAGTTCAAGCCGAGCACCGTAGGCAGACACGCTGGCGTGCTGCTCATCCATTCAGAAACGAGCGGAAGTCTCAATGTGCACCTGACTGGTGAGGCACTGCCTTGAATTTACCAGCTACTGCCTTCCTTCTCCACCTCTTGCAAAGGGACAGGCTGGCTTTTCTTACAACAATCCTGTCTGCCAGCACCTTCCTGAAAGCAAAAGAGAAGACTGCTGAGGGACATTTACAGTGCGCGCTCTGTGTGATCATAACCTTAAGTACGCATTTACAACCAAACTATGCCAAGATTTGAGAGAGAAGAAGAGACGCTGAATATTGTTAACTCTGGATCCTGTCTTGCTCCGTCCACCCTGACTGTCCAGCTGTCAAAACCTGGATCTAAAAATGTGCCTTTTTCTTTTTTTTTGTTTTTTTTGTTTTTAGTGAGTGTGCAACATTTGTGTTTGAGTCTATTGATTTGTCTTTTGTCAGTTGGAACAAATCAAGTGTTATTTTACTTTCATCTGATATGCCATACCGCTCTCATGTGTATTTTTGTTGCACAGAGGCAGCACTAGTTCAAAGACATTGAAGATATGTCTCACATGGAGATGGTCTCGTGGGAATTTTGTACCTTTTGTTCCCAGTATGGCATCATGCCTGCAGGGATGTTCACTTTTGGAGAAGCCACACAGCGTTGCACTGCCTTGTAACCCTGCAGACGTTAATCAGCATGAACCAGCCAACTCGTGTTGGTGAAAAGGTCACAGCACATTTAGAATTGTTTTTTTTTTCGTTTGTTTTCCTGAAGGCACATTTCATTTGAAAATCTGCAACTGTTCAAAGAGTTTTCTGCTTCTTTACTTTCTTTGCAAATGGACTGGAAGGGTTCACAACGTGGCAAACATCCAGAATCTGTATGCACGTGGCTTTTGATACTTAATGTTGTTTCCGAAGAAACCTTTACGAGACTCTTCCAAAAGGTCCGCATGTATTTAATTCATCCATAATGATGGTTCAAGGTCAGCTCACTGTGACATTAGTTTGGGTAATGATTGTTATTAAGTACTAAAGGGTTTCCTCTTTTGGGGTTTGACAGGGCAGCTGTTTTGGCCTACTTGGATGGTTACCATGGCAAAGCTGTGTTCATTACTCTTCTACACACATTAAGCACTCCACTTAAATGAATGTTTGGAGTAACTAGACACAGTATTGTGGGGTTTTGTAGCTTCAAATACACAGGTGCTATATGTAAATATTAAAATGTTGTGCAAAATGTTTTAGATGCCACCTTTTGACGCTAGTGCATAATTTACTTTCCTGCATTGTGAATTTTAATTAGAAGGCTGTGCCGTATGTGGTAATGACTACCCAACATCTGTTGGTTTACAGTTTGCACATCTTTAGTAGCAATGTGTAATATATTGTGTATTATTAGCATATTTAAATAAACTTTTTTATTTAAATAAACTCCATTGTATTTTCACATGAATTTGAAGTTAACAATATATCATAAATAGTTGTTAAAATGTCTACCTCGTAGTCTTGAGACATGATTGATTGATTGATTCTGAGGTTTGGCTCTCTCATCCGGCCTTAATGCAATAACTTAATTGAACATAAAACTATACAGAATTCTTTGTATTAAACATATTTTACAGGGTTCTACATTATTATTGCTCATCTGTTTTCTGAAGCTGAGGCATGAGCAACTGTGATGTAATTTTCGACCGGTGACAAAATTCTAATATGGCTAAAAACTCAAATTTTACAAACGCAATATGAATCAGAATGCCATGTTTCGACTAGTAGGCCTGCATAGAACATATTCTTGTCAAGAACATTTTGGGGTTGACTTCACTTTTAACTATTCACGTCTTCTGTGAGCAGGGCAGAGAACTGGGCATAGACTCCACAATCAGGGAGGGTCATAATTTATTTTTTTTTTTTTCAGGACCGTGAACTAATTTTTTATTTTTCTGTTAGAAAAATGGACAACTGTGGGTTGTGACGTATCAGCTAGTCTGGCCATGTTTGCAGTTACCTGACTTGGGACAGGTTCCAGGAGAAGGACTTAAGTTGAATAAACTAAGTGCCTTTTCTTTTTGTTTTTTTAAGCATCAATACAACCAGTGCGTGTAATACAAATGGGGGAGAGTCTATTGAGGAGTATGCGGCGTGACATGTCAAAGGCCGCACTTGTGTCAATGTTTATGGGAAATGAACTGAAGTCAGCTGGAAGGACAATTACAGTACAAGGCTGCTAAAGATCACATGAGCAGCCTTGTACTGTAATCTGTACTTTACTTTGTTCTTTTTAAATCATATATATTTATGCCAACTTTTACCATCCTAAAAAAAACATACTTTTATTCTGATACTTTCTGCCAAACCATCTGCATCATTTGTTACTGAAAAATAAAATTATAATGCCGGACTCATACTTGAAGAGGTGTATAATCATAACTTCTACCCAAGTTATTTTCCATTATGATATTAGTTGTGTTTCTATAGTTGCTACGTGACACAAGACTGATCATTAGCGGTTTTAGTTAGAGCAGTTTCAGTACTGTGCGGGGATGAAAACTAAACTCGAAATTCTTGAAGGACAGCGTCGTACAGTCGTATACTGTCGACTTCGCTGTGTGCAATACCGCAAACTGCCCGCAGGTGTCGTCCAATGTCCACTCGACAAGGTTGGCTGCCAGCGTTGTGCGATGTCCAGTGAGGCAGCTGTGCTGGTATTTTGCTTCCCTGACTAGGAGCTACTGTAGTGTAGCTGAACTTGACATCCAGCATCTCAAGGAGGCACGGTCACTTGAAACCGTGACGACTTGAATTCCAGGTAAGGAAACTTTCTGCTGTAATTTATTTGAGTGCATTCCTCTGCAAAATGTCGGAGCTGTGCTGTGGTTATGTTGCAAACTGATGTGGTGAATCGCTAGTCTGCTGCGCGGTTTCGGGTCTGACTTTGGGCCAATGGAAGTTGCTGTGCAGAGTTTTTCCAAGCAGGCAGCGCCAGACGTCGGGGATGAGCTAGCAGGACCACGTTAGCTGGAAGCATGCTAGTGCTGGCTTGCATTAAAACGCAGCGGGGCCATCGCACCAGTAGGCGTCCTCGTCCTCCTCCTGCCCCCGAGGGGAGCGAGCTGTCGCGCTGTCTGAGACCTCCGAGCCTTGAATGCCCTCGGGGGAGAGCAAAACAGGTGTTGCTCACATGCATTCATTGTCTTGCTAACTGGGAAGCTATATCTGACGTTTTAGTTTTAATTCTGAGCTTTGGAACATATTAAGCCAGGGACTGACCAACTTTTTTTTTCATGTATATGAGATGCTGTGATACTACATTAGATGGTCCAAATCTAAATCCTTACTGCAGTTACAGTTGATCTGAAAACAAACGAGAATGAATGCGTCTTTAAGTAAATAACATTTTGAGTTTTACAGTCGTCAATGTCAATCACAGTCTCTACTTTCACACCATTGCAAGCGAACATCAATGCCGAGAAGTCATTGTTTATCATACCATCCGCAGTCATGAAATAAAATGCACACAATACCAATCAAAACATAATGTCTACGTCACAGGCAAGTGCTGCACAAGCAAACGCACATCATCAAGAGGACCTTGGACAAATAATCACATATTCAATTGGAATCGCTGTATTGATGGGAAAACGATAATTAGATTTTTTTTTTAAATTGTTCATCCCTAATTCTCACCAATGTCAAAGGATCTAAACAACTCTAATTGCAATTGGATTAGATTCAAATGTTAAAACACTTTTAAATAAACCGCAAGTCTATAAAATTACGAGTCAATATAAATTTGCACCTTTCATTTTTTTTTTAAATTTAAAATATGCGTTTAAAAATTACAATAGATAAATACATGACATAAAAAAGCTTTTACTGGCAAAGCAGTTAGTTGTACCTCGACTCACAGCTTGTGACTCAATTTACTTTCATGTTAAATCAATTTCCTTCATCAAAATGAATTCAAATGCCTTAAATCTATTCTAGCCCTCACGGAAAACTGCACCAACATAACATAATTAAATAGAATGGCGGTAAATAAACTGGTTTTATAACATATTCAGGTCCCATATCACACATACAGACACACTGCTGTACATTTTTGTGCCTTTAAGGGGTGTGGCCTGGTGATTGCGAGTGGCCAAGGGATGTCAAGAGCTGCGGTTAGCCCTGTTCACTGTCTACCACATTGTTAGTTTAGTGTTGGCGTCTGCTCCACACTCCTTGTCAAGTGTTTTAATTTTGTGCTCGAGTGTTTGACGTTTGTCCCATTCCATAAATGACTGAAAGTGCACCGTTGACTTTTTTTTATTTTACTTCACTCAAGCAGTGGTGTACCTGAAGTTCACTAGTAATTGAAATTGAATGGTTGTTTTTTAAAATGAGTTAGATTGATGAGTTCGATTCACACGGCTCACAGTGCAAAAACCTGCTTTTAATTCTTATTTGTTGTACATACAGTATATGTGTATATGTGCGTGTGCGTTCACCCTTTACCAATTAGCAGCTTCTCACCTCCTGAGGCAAGTGTGAGATTCGACAGGGCTTGTCGACCTTAACCTGAACTCGCTCACACCCATTCGAACACACCACTCAAGAGCACTGTTCTTCCACTCAGACACATATAGAACCTGATCTGCAGCCAGTTGTGGATAATGCCGCCTTGTCTGTCTCAGAGCCCATGTGACACACAAATGGGACTGTATTGTGTTGCTGCAGAGAAGGCGCGAGACGGGCAAAGACGAGTGCCAGCCTGCACCAAGTATATGTGTGTGGCTTTGTCTGGCTTGTGGACAGATACGCTTTTCAAACACCTTTCGCAGTTATCAGTGTGTATTTATTTTGAGGTGAAAATGACTACAATAACATTTTTAAAATAGTATGAATTATGTTATTGTACATGAGAAGTGAAAAAATAAATTCATTTTATCCAATTAAGTTGTGATTCAGTCGCCACATAGATCCCCGAGGTTCATTTTCAGTCATTGATGATGTAATTGCGGTATAAAAGTAGGGCTGTCTCTATCAAATATTTTTAGAATTGATTATTCCATTGAATAATCTAATATTTGAGTTGATTTCACTGATTTTGTTTATTAAACAATTACTGACATTTATTTGGTAAACAACAGTTAAGCAACGAGCAAAAGCTGTACTCACCAACCTTTTTGAAAATGTTTCAGTTCATTCTTTGTTTTCCAAAATAAAAGCCAATGTTTTCAAATGTGTTATTATGATTAAACAATATTCAGTCTGTTTTCATGAATGACTGCAGAAGTCAGAGAATACTTACCGTTGAGAGGCTGAAATAGTTAGGCTTAAATTAGTTGTCAATTAATTTGATTAGTTTTTAATTAAAAATTCATTTTGACACCTTTATTGAAAATGTGGTCTTAATATCTACTAGAGCTTGGACTCACACCTAATTCCTCATTCGCCGGCCTGAGAGACAACTTAGTTATGTATATTGTATGTTAGCCCGCTAGCTTCCTAGCTAGTAAGCCCGTGGACCGGTGGCAGGCGTTTAATGTTCTCCATTAAACAAGTGTTTGAACGTTATTTGTTAATTGAGAACACAGCCACGTTATAGCCCCAGTTATAGTATAGGAAGGTGCAGACTTATGTAACCTCAAGATCTCAGTTATTTAAAAAAAAAAAAATTGATTCAGTTGTACAGGTTGTAGAACACAGTGATGGTGGAAAAAGTTCTGAAATGATTTGTCTCGGTAGTATGTTTTATTATCACAAAAACGTAGCATTGTGTAGCCTTTTTATTGAGATTGGAGAAAGCATCTTGGTGCCATGGTTCCTTTTGAAGACACAAGCTAAAGCCCTGTGTGCCTCTGGGCGGCGAGGATAGCAGATGTTGATTTTTGGTCAAGATTCATTCAAGGCCACAAAAATCATCGCCAGATTTCTGCCAACAGTTATGTTTTTTTCATGTCGCTTGGAATTTTTGGATGTGTGTAAAATTTCTAGACGACAAGTCTATTTGGTAGATTTGAGAAAAGCATCTTGGTTCCTTTTGAGCAGAAATTTCTTGCCACGCAGAAATTTTGTTTGAGACCATTAAAACTGTTGGTGAACGTCTTCTTTGCCACCGTTTTCAACCTTGAACGAACACTGCCGAATAATCAACAGCCACAACCCTTGCAAAAACTCTTAAACCTTCAGAAAACTAAAACATGACGACATGAAGGAAAAAGGAATTTGGCTTTGAAATCAAGATAAAGTTTTGCTTATAAGCTTATCGACAACAGAATCTGTGAAATTCTGGACATTTGGGGAAATTTTGACTGATGACTAAACTGAGATTTTTTTTTAAGTGCGATAGTTTGTTTAATGATCTTGCTATTCTGAAGTGTGTTAGTTTAATACGAATCAAATTTAAAATAAAATGTATTTTGTCTGATCACCCATTTTTTTTCTTTTAGTATGGTATGTGGAAACCATTTATTAGAGGATGTACCCTGTGATTGACTGGTGAGTTGATCAGTCCAAGGTGCCGTCAGATGGAATAGATTCCGGCTCTCATGTGAACCCGTTTTTGAAAATTAACGGCCAGACAGCTTTGTAATACTACCAAATAAGTCCCAGGGGCCCAGGTGTTTCATTTTCCAATTCGGTTTCATCATCTTACATAAAAGATGCCCTTGACAATGACTCCATTTTGATGAGAGATTTGCCCCAGGTGCTGTTCCTGTGGGGGGGCAGAATGACTTGTAGCCTAACTAAATCTTTGAACAACGGATGTTAGAACACAAACGTAACACGCGGCAATATGTAAACACAGACAATAAAATAATACTGAGGGGCCCTGCAAACTCGTTCTGCACCTGGGGATTCACCTATTTGCAGATTTAAAAAAATACACATTTTTCAATGCTGTTATTTCTTTTTGTTTTCCTGTTTTTTTTGTTTTTTTTTTGAAGGGAGCCAACCTCCGTTTCTCCTAGAAAATGCACATTGGTTCCGCAGTAATTTTAGAAAATATTTTGGGTTTAAATAAATATTCCTCAATGTATTGCAATAGCTGTCAGTCATATGCAAATTTTTGCTTTTCACCCGTTCCCTATCCTCTGCAAATAGTGGAGGTCTACTGTACTCTCTCATGCATATATTATTTATCCTCTTTTTTCCCCAGCCTAATCATTACGTTATCACTTCCACTAGCCACCAGGATTTTTGGTAGTTATTCCCTGTCTTCATCCGGAATCATGGCTATAGATCCCGTTTACTGAAGCAGTGGAAAAAAACATAGTTCTGATTTTTTTTTCTTTATAAGTCTTGCTGATTTATTGTGTGTTGATGTAGTTAATACTTCTCAACTCATCTGTGATAATTCAATGAAACAATGGAGACTGCCTCTATAAACTACAAGATTTAATGCACACTACTGACACACAGGGCATGCTTTATGGGACTCTTACTAGTGTGTGCGCGCGTGTGTGTGTGTATACCGAATCAGTTGCAGAAAGCAGTCGTGCTTTCTGGCTTTGCCTTGTGCATTATTGATGTAGCCAGTGACTCTGTGCTGTGCAGACCATACTTTAATATAGCAAAAATAAGAAGGTACTGTGAACTCCTGCTGAACTTGCAGGGAATTTAACCAGACAGGAAATAAGGGTCTCTCTCTCTGTGGCCTTACATGGCAGTTTCTTCAACCTGTAGCTGAGAGGTGGCCCAATTTTGGTGACATGACACTGCATTTTAACGAGACCGGTTCCCAGGGCGGGAGTCAGATGATTAAAATTGGCTTATGAGCTGGAAATGGTTTAATACAGTCTGCCTTAGCCAGATTGGTCACACAAGACACACACTTGACCTGCCACTGACACAAGCAGGTTGGGAACTTGGGTGTGAATGTTACACCATCCAGTGAGCCATTTTCTCTACTTCTTATCCTGTTTTAGGGAGTCTTGCCACTCCATCAGACACATACTGTAGACTAGTGATGAACAACGCATGCTTCCTGCACTGAAGTCAGGACACCTAATGAACCACAAGCAGATCAGAGACTCTGTACTATATTATAATATAATTGAATATATTCTACTTACACAAATGAATTTGACCAAGCAGATACTTGATGGCTAATGACTTACATTTTTATTGAGAATCAATTTCTTAAACGGTCAATAACAATGCAGGGGTTTTCCTGGCCCAAATGGAAGCAGCGGTGCGAAAATTGTGATTATTGTCACACGTGGATATGCCGTGACTCACTCTGGCTAAAACAAAACCTGTTTTTGTGAAGCATTTAAATTGATTTTTTTATTTTTTATTGTTGTTTAATGTTTTCTTTTTCTCGAATCAGATTTTGCTGAATTAATAGAGCTTGTTCGCTAATCAATTGAAATATACATAATAACAAAAGTGCAGCTAGCGCTAAATATGCGGCCGTTAAATGGCATTTGAACACATTTTGTTTCACAGCCATAGGTAGAAAATTTCTTTCTACTTTTTTCATTTCATAATTGTTGTAGTGATTGTGCGTTTTAATTTTGAGTGCAGAGATTAGCATCTCCACATATGCAGTGTGGACGGGTTGCGGACACAATTCAGCTCAAAGCACAACGAGCCATGCGTGACATTTTTATTTATTTATTCATTTTTATTTATTTATTTCTTCTTATTTTATTTTTTTTACAGAACATGCCTTTCGTAGTATATCTGATTTTGTCCAGTGAGTGCGGATCAAATCCATTGGCTCCATGTTTTTTTGGAAAGATCAGTTATGGCTCTGTTATGAGCACCAACAGTGATAGACGGCACACTGCAGTTGTGGGATCGAAATGCTGCACTCCCCTCCCTGTACTACAAAGCAGAACATTTACACCTCTTCAGATAAAAAAAAAAACAATTTATAGATTGGAACTTTTTTTTAAAATAGCACAATCCCTTGCACTTTCTAAGGAGACATTCTGAGAGCAATTTTACAGCAAAAAAAAAAAAAAAAAAAAGAGAACTGAAATGTGTGGCGCGTCGACTCCATGTCCTGTTTTGAACCCTTGCTTCCACTACATTTCCTGAGGCTTAATACTAATACACTCGACAAATGAGCCCATCTCATCAGTAGTAATTCAGACCTTTGCAACGGCTGAAATGATCTTCACTGTTTCACCTGCATTTGTGACTCTCTACATTCGTATGTATTGAAGTGGCACATTGACTGAGTGGTTCATTTTCTTTTAAATGCATAAATCAATGCCTAATTCCAAATTTCAAGCATAATGTAGTGTAGGTATAGTGTATGTGATCACATACTGTAACTAGCCTCACCATTAAAAATCTACAGTATGTAATATTGAAAATACTTACGTTATGACCATGCCTTTGTAAGACTCATCTCACTGTTACTTGACGTCATCTACACGCACACACACGCATGCACTCACAATGTCCATATTACTCAGAAATTCTCTTTTTAAAATACTCAACTAACATTTCTTTTTCTACCTATGAGCAAACCAGAGCCGCCGATCATTCGCAAGCTGAATTCACTTAATTTCACCACCGTCCTGCATGGGGAAAAAAAAAACCTCCCTTCCACTCCCCTTCTTCCTCATGACCGCCATCTAAATTTCAGGTGGGTTCTGATATTTTATCCACACCATACTAGCACTCCCACTTGTCTAGACCTACAACAGCATTAACAAGCAGATTCCTGGGTCGCACTGCAAACCGGGCAGCTGCATGAGAGCAACGTTTCTGAACAAACCCCCCGTCATGCTGTTGAATCACCTTACATTTTAGTCTTTTTGATGAAAGGCGCAGGAGTAACCTTTTGTCATCATGAAAATGTCGGCCAGCTTGATGTTGATTTTCTATTGCAGGGGTTACCAACTCCGGTTCACGAGGGCACCTGCCGGTTTTCCATCTCTTCCTGTGGCAACACACCTGATTCAAATGATCATCAACAAGCTCTGAAGAAGCCTGATAACAATCCTGATCATTTGAATCAATTGTGTTTTATATATACATATACACACAGACACACACACACACACACTTCCAGATTTTGCATGTACATGGCCGAACAACATATGGCACTAAACACACAAACATGTTAGCTTGTCTGGTGGCGTCGGCTCGCGTGCCTCGGGGCAGATGGTGCCTCACTGGGCCCTGAAGAGCAACTGCACTGTTGGAAATTCTCTTGCCTGTCTTGTCCTATTGCTTTGGCTCTTACTTGCGCTCACAGCAGAGCCCCATCACATGCCAGACTTCTCTATTTGTCATTTTATTTGATTAGAATATGGACTTTCAGCGGACTTGTCATTAATAGGAGCCGATAAAAAGCAGTTTTTATTTTTTTTAAACCCAGCCCTAATATACAGTTATTATATTTGGATTTGGACTATGAGAGTCGAATAAGTGATGCATCAGGTTTTGATTTTCAACTTCTTTCGGGTGGTTGCATATGCACTTTCCGTACATCTTGCATCAGCCTTTGTGATGGAATTGCACTTCTCTTCTGTGCTTTATTTCAGTTCAACCAGAAGGCAAAGTAAAGTTCCTGATTTTTGGGGGGTTTCTGCTTTTTTTTTTTTTTTTTTAGTTTTCAGAATGCTTTAGAGCTACGAATGGAATCGCAAGTCGTTCAGCCGGTACAGTGAATTGAAATTCAGTCAGACGCCAGTCAACTCCGCTGCCCTTCACTAAGACACACACATTGCATACACACCCTGCTCATTTCCATATCACTGCTGCCGCCCATCAGTGCTGCCACTACCAGTAGCATACATACATCAGTGGCATACAACACACTCTGTCATGTGTGAAATGGCCTGTGGTTGATCCCTGCTCTGAGAGAGGAGAGAGAAGAGTTTTAAATGTAGCCCTCTGAAGGGCTGGGGAGGCGTAGAAGACGAAAAAAGAGCTTGTGGAAGAACCGTAAGGAGGTTTGCAAGAGGACGGAATGACAGGGTGCCAATGTGGAGTTTCTCTGCAGAATAAATGAGAGTGAAGAATGAGAGTGGGCAGCAGCGGGAAGATGAAAGTAATATGTGATTTTGAAGAGTTGGACGAAAAGACTGCAGGTAAGGGTGGCAAACTGGTTCAGTAAAATGTGCCTTTTTTCAGCTATACAAATATATGCCAGTCTAACAAGTTTCGTAATATTTTCATTGTATTTCATTTAAGACTGATTAGCCACTAGGGATGTCCTTGATATTGTCACCTGATTTTTGTAGATCTGTCGATTACCAGTACCGATCCCTCGACAATGTATTAAGGAAAAAGAAAGAGCGCATCCATATTTAACCATCCATTATCTGAGCCCTTTCGCCTCACGAGGTGTGTGTTAAACACAGTTCTGTCCTTGTGTGTGTGTGTGTGTGTGTGTCTATACAGTAAGTATTCCCACCTACTGACCTCTGTCAAACGGAATTTCCCTCACCCCGAAAAAAAACGTATGCATTAAATTTTCTACTACTATATTAGATTAACGATTGATTCATCAACACAAAAATTCCAATATCCAAAACCCGGAAGTCGTAGCAAAGCGCAAACTCAAAGCAGTTCCTGCTCCATACAACGGAAAAACTGACTGTGAGTGGGGCACACTTCTTCAACCTAAATTGGATGTGCTTCAGGATGAACATTGGTCTGACTGCAACTCTGGTCTGAAATATTTTCTGTCACTTAAAAGAGGCAGTTCATCTTAAAATCTAAAAGAACAATGAAAAACAACGATTTCGTCTGTACATTTATTCTACTCAAAAGTTTTGCTTCAGCATGCATTGATAAACATGAGCACTAACGTAATTAAAACATTCATGCCTTGATGAGGTAACGACTACAGCAGCTACAGAGCACATGAAGTAACATAAAGCAGTGTTACCCTCCTATCTTCTATCTACTACTGCTCCGTGTGCCCCCAACTTGCTGGAGCTAACCTTACTCTCATGAACACTTACTTCAGTGTTCTGCTTGTTAATGCTGTCGTCACGTTTTGTTGTGTTTTGTTTTTGTTTTTTTGGGAAAAAAAAAATCTGAATGGCCCCGCTAAACTAGCAACGGACCCGCTAACCATTTCTGCAGACATCCATGAATGAATGAATGACTCTGGCTAGTCGTGTTGACCACTACTCCACTGAGTATTATTTCTTTGTGAAAGTTGAATTTTGTATCCAGAGCTTGTATTGATCCTCATTGAATTGCAAAGAAATATACATAACGTTCCGTCCATTATCTGAACCGCTTATCTTCAACCGCATCATGGACGTGCTGGAGCCTATCCGAGGACATATGGGCATGCAAGAGGGAATTCAAATGAAGGAATCTTCAATAGAGGTGATGTACTTGAACAGCAAAAACGAGGGAGTGAGAGAGATGTACTGCACTACACTGCTGCAGCAGCTTTTGACTGACAGCAAAAACCTGATGACTGACTGACTACATTTATGTCTGCTGGCTGACTGTATGAGTAGTTGGCTCTCATCGGAGCAGCTGTGTCACCTCGCCCACCTGCACGTGTATTTCTTGTCCCCTCTGTGCTATGTACATTTACTGAAATCTACTGAATGAATGGCATTGTTATGTACACTGCTAAGAATGTTCACTGATGAGGTGAAACACATTTTATCACTGCAGTCTCGTGCTTAGAGCCACAAATAACCCATGAAGGACAAATACCTCTCCCCATCCTTCTTTGCTCTCTTGGACTGCTACGCATATTCATAGGTTAAGTTCAAATGAATGGCAGGACTACAAGCTGATAAAGAGGTCATTATGGGTCTGTCCAAGTGTCCTTCATTTTCAACAAGGTCAGATATGATAAGCTTCGAAGGAAAAGACCTGTGCGTGTGTTTGAGATGGCGGCATCCTCATGAACGGTATTCAGCCTTACAAAGAAGTAATATTTGTTGGCTGTGCTGCAATGCAGCATAGTTTTGTTCTCTCTGCTCCCTCACTCCCTCTTTTGCCATTTTTGTCTTCCGCGCTCTGTCTCTCACCTTTATCTCCCTCCCATTACTGCTTTACTTTTCTTGCTTCGGGGGCTTTGGTTGTAGAAATGATAAACGCATTAACTGCAACCAGTTCTCTAACGCTGTTTCTACAAACAGTAATGTTGTGTCTGTGTCCAGAAAACTGCAGAGATAAGCTTGCATGAAATATGCGAAAGCCGCCTTCCGCCTGTGAGAAATGTTAGTCTCCTTCTCGTGCGTCATGCTTTGTGAAAATCAGAAAAAAGTTTTTTACTTGAATGTAATAGGGGTTGCAGGATTGCCGATTGTCGTTTATCGTTGACGTAATGTGATGAAAGCTGAGTCGACGCCAACTGCTCCATGATGTCATTGAGCCTGTATTTTTTTCAGTACAGTGCTGTATACTCTTCTCAGACCATGAAAAGAAGATGATCAACGACTATATTATTGAAACATTCAATTTAACGACAAGCAGCAACTCGGCTGTTTACATTTTAAGTAACATACATATTATATTAGGCACAGCATTTTCTGTTCTGGCACAAGTGTTGAGATTTTTTTAATAGAAGTTGGGGGGGGACACTGCCCCAGAAGATGCACAGTATGTGAGCAAACAAAGCACAAGCATAAATAGCTACACTTGAAATCTGCTGGTGTGAATTCAACACCTAGAGTATTAATATTAACACCGATAATGGGCTGTCACTTGTCTCGCGCTTTTCTACGTTCAGTACTCAAAGCACTTCACACTATTAACTCATCTACCCACTGATGACATTCCATCAGGAGCAAGTGGGGGTTCAGTATCTTGCTCAAAGATACTTGGACATGGTCACAATGGCTGGAGATCGAACCCACAATCTCTCGGTTGGGAAATGACCACTCTATCACTGAGGCACGCCGCCCCAAAAACAAAATGTCCATATGCATCAACACTACCCTGTGTTAAAATCACATTTACAAAAGTGTTAAATGTCAAGACTCAAGAGTGTGTCACAGTAACTTAATGTAGTGTTGACAGCACAGTAATAATGAGACTAGATTATCAGTGTTCATGCCAACACTATCCAGAGTTGGGGAAAAACTCCCAATGCCTCATCACTGTACTGTACTCTTTCAGACAGTTCATAACAAAACAACAGTGGGCTCTCTGTTCTTTCATCATTGAAAATAGCTCATGATGTCAATCACAAAATCAGCTCAGACAGTGAACAAATCCTCCTCAATTCTAAATGCATTCAGGTAATCATCAAAACCCAGAGTAATAACATTTGTGGTTAAAAGAAATGCCCTCTAGTTTTGAACAATTTGCCTGAAAGTAGGGAATTAATTAACTGTATCCCCACATAAAAACATTCCGTTCTGGCATCCATTTCCATGCTTTTCCCCCAGGAGGCAGTGGCAACATTAGACATTGCATATTTGATAAGACTCCACCACCTGGTATGGATAGTGTAGCATCTTTCTATGCGTGAACATTGCCTTCATTTTGGCGCTGTGACAACTGGCTGGTTCACCAAACGTTCATCATCGACAAGCTTTAAACATGATGGCTGTTCAGATGTTGAGTGGTCTTGCAGAGTCTTTGCGCCACCTTCAAAATTATATGGCAGCAAAACAGAGGAATATGGACACAAACAACACCTAATTTTAATTTCAATGTTTATCCGAAAGAAACTGGCTGGGAGCACAGGGTCTTAATCCAGCTGCAATTTTTAAAACCCCACTACCCAAAAGAAAGATCATATCCAATGTATATCAAGTGTAAATGGACTATTGTATTTGTGAAGCAAAAAGGCATCTTATATATATTTTTTTCATTTCTGTGAATCACCCTCAGTCAGCTCCAGTGAGCTGTGCCAGCACGCAGGGGGGAGCCCTGCTTCGTTGCAGCTGACCCAAGGTGCAGTACTCCCGTTGAAGATTCATACATAAAGGAGAGACGTCATCCTCGCAAATCAGAAAGGAACATCCATAAAATGTAGCATGCTTCTACAAATACTTAAACAACCATTATGTCTGGTGGTATAGATAAAATAATACTTCTGCTCTTCCACCGTGTCCGGCAGTGTTGGTTTCGTAAACGATTTTTGAGATCACAACGAAACAGTGACGGTCTAAATATGGCACTTTGTTGATAAAATTGTGACATTCGCAAACCTTCGCCGCTCATTGCGATACCGACCTTATTGTTGGACACCAGCGTTCTTTTTGAGAAAATCTCTAACCGTTTCCTAAACATAAACGTATAAGCGTAATATTCATTTATAAGAAAATTGCATTTTTATTATAGTTAATATATATTATAATAATTATAAGTCTATAATTATAGGTATACTAT
Source organism: Idiotropiscis lumnitzeri (assembly GCF_059441095.1). Taxonomy (NCBI): domain Eukaryota; kingdom Metazoa; phylum Chordata; class Actinopteri; order Syngnathiformes; family Syngnathidae; genus Idiotropiscis; species Idiotropiscis lumnitzeri. The sequence continues at coordinate 15,657,551 of NC_142400.1, read as the reverse complement.
ACCTTGGCACCATTTACTGATTGTTTTTTTAAATATTTTTTTCAATATTAAAAAAAAAAAAAAAATTAAAAAAAATCTAGTGTAACTGTATATATATAGTTATTTATAGTTATAGTTATATATAGTTAGAATTTCAATTATATAATTATTTACCTCCTGGCTGAAGGATAAAGTCACTGTAATGACTGAGAAGAAGCATCATAAGAGTTATGCAAACAAACTGATGAGATTCTAAATTGGAACTTGTTGATCTAGTTTGAAAATAAGTGAAGAAAAAGTCATGGACTAATACATAATGATGAGATTCTCTCTTTAATGCTACTGACAAGATAGCTTTGAAAGGCAGAAGAAGCGATTACATCTCAACACTTTTTTTCCTCAATCAAGTGTTATATTGATGTATTACTTGTGGAAATACTCAGACTGGCCATTTCTCCTCTCACATAATAATAAGGGGTACGTCACGATACCTATGACTGCAATTTCAAGCCTACTTCCCGAGAAGTCCCCTGTTTCCCAATGGGCGTCTATTTAATTCTCTCCTCCCATTGTCACCCACTTCAGCCTCATCATCTCATTTTCTATCTCAGCCCCTCTGCCTGTCACTGCCACAATCCTCTGGCATTAGTCGCCCACATGTCTAGACTGAAGTGAAAACTTTTGCTGTTGGTGCGCGTCATCTCTGTTGCGTTGGCCACCTGCTACTCTGTATGAGTTTGTTTCTGCTTTATTGAGGGCTTAAGGTGTACGTTCAAGCCATTTCCCCTCTTTCACTTCCAGAATGGCTTTATATTGAGTTTGTCTGAAGCTGACAGGCAGACCTGCTGTTTGTAATGATTCACTAGATGAGGGGTGCCAAAAAATCTATTACAGCTAAATGATCATCTGGGCTGTTTATATTGCAGTGGGAGAAGTAAATTAAGATCTGTCACTTGGTGATGTGCAGGATTGAATTGAAGCAGAGCTTGCAACTGCTTAGGATTTTTTTTCCTCATTTCCCAGTGCAATTGAAAAATATGCAATTACTCATGTTTGGATATTGAAGTTATTTAAAATGAATACATGGAGAGACGTTTACACTTTATCCTGTGCCCAATTATAAACAGGGATCGTGAAAAAGAACCCATAAAATATAGTTATTGTTTTGTTTTGTTTTGTATTCCAAATGACCACAATCCTAGTTGATATGCTGTATGTAATGCTTAGTGAATGCACCCTTAATGGAGGTAGCAGACAGAAAATGCTGGTCCTTTTCCGAACAGTTGCTTTTGGATCTTTCCCAGATGTAATTGAGAAAGATGGATGATTTTGATTCATGGATGGTTATTTGCTCAAAAAATTAAAAATTGTTGCGCCACTGCTTGGCTTTGTCTGGTCGTTTGATTCATGGACTAGGCATGAGTTTGTGAACTGTGAGGCTTCATCGCTTCTGTTAAATGACCATAAAACTAGGGCGGGATTCTTTTTTCAAGAAACTAATTGCTTTTGTTGCTTGAGTCCACTGTAAGATGCTTAATATTTACTCCAGTCTTATAGTAACCTGCTTGAATGATCAAATTAATTTTGCCTTTATCAAATAATTTTATGTTCAGAGGTCTGAAAAAAACATCTCAATTCACCTTTTTTATTTATTTATTTATTTTGTTACATGTTGAGCTTCCTTTTAACAGTTCAAATTGATGTATGTCAGGTTAACTGGAGACTTTGCTCATAGGCAGTGGTGGGCGGGGCCGTAAATTTTGCCAATCCGTCATTCGTCGTTTGCTGGTGGCCGGGCCACCATCCTTCATTGTCAGTCCCTCATTATTTCAAGTCAATCAAATCACCACTAAATTACAATCGTCACCACTACTTTAGGACCTATGGATTTTTTTTTTACTTCTTAATGCGTCACGCACATTTGAAACACAAACTGTGTATCTACTCCGATAAAGAACCACGCATCATACCGGGAAAACTAAAACAAATATATTATTCACAAGCAATATTTACAATCGTCTCTTTGACTCAAACATTTAGTCAATAAAGTAAATGTAATATAACCGTGTGCTAGAGGGTGAAACGGGAGAGAATTTTCACTCCCGCCCCATCCCACTCCAACAGAAAAAAAATGTTTTTGAAAAATCCCATCCTATCCCACTCCCATTTTAGAGGTCAGCTACATCAAAATGGCTGCCCATCTGTCAGTTTTCTTTTTTAACCCTTTTAGATCATCTGTACTATCCCAATCGTGTGATTAAAGGTAAGGTTGACTCCCATCATGACCCGCTGGATTTCCGAAAGAAATGTTACCCTCTACAATGTGCGCCTTCTAACCCATTAGTAGATAAATCAAAGATCATAAAAGTCCAACACAACATTCTCGTCTTTCTCACGCCGACTCTCCATCTGGCATTCAAGATCCAAAACGGAAGTAATAATCTCAAAATAAATAATTTCACCAAGCTTGAACAGAAAATCACAACCACCAAGGTCAAAATACACATGCATAAAATATTAGCCTCAAGCAAAGACGAAAGATGACTGTGGTCATAGCAACCAATCAAAGGTACTATGAGTGGCAGCGCATTTCTAAAGTTGTAACAGAGTTGATAATGAATCCCAATTGAAAGAGAAATCATAAAGTGGACATTTGTGGTCATAGTAATAATTCTGACACGCAGACTGTGCATTTGTGAGACGTATCAGTGACGTGACGTCATCATTAGCAGATGTCTCCATCAAATGACGATATTGAGGAGCCACCGTCTCATTACCCCAAAACATTCTTATATTTCCATTTCGCAAACAAACACGCAACTTAGAAGGTCAGACGGTACAGACCCGGTTAGTGATGATTCCAGTGACAGATGAAAAGCCACTGCCGAAGTCCGTCGGTTTTTTCATGTGTTCCGTCATTCGTCAGCAAAACGGCGACAGATTGACAGACATTCTGTCAGCACTAACGGATTGCCCACCTCTGCTCGTAATGAATGTTACTGAATGGTTTTTTGTATCGACGGTAATCGTCAGGCCCGGCACGACTGACTGGTGCCGGCCCAGGGCGTACTGCGCCTATCATTTACATTAGCTGCAAAAGAAAAAAAAAAATGGTACCTTTCATAGAGAGAAGCTACTACAGCCTCCTCAATAAACATAAAAATAATTTATTCCATGGTTGCAGAATACTTCATTAATATTGCATTATACCCAATTAATCGCCTGCTGTGCAATTTTTCCATGGAAAGCTAATAGCAGGGTTTTCTCTTTTTAATAAAATGTTTCATTGTGTTATTTTTCCCACTACACTTTTTAAACTGATGAATACCCGACATGTCTTGAATGAGATAATGAAATTTTTATCAGTAGTTTGGAGTTTCCAACACGTTTTAAATCTCTGTCATTAGTTACCATGTAATTCCACCCGTTGTTCAACAAACAAGATTTCATTTCATCCTTTTATCAGGCGACATGCAATAGTTGCAATTTGATCTTCAGGCCCCCCCTCAGTCACATTAGGTGGTAATGATGCTCCTTTTAGCTCATTCTGCTTTTGGGATTCAACAAGCAAGATGAAGTTTGGACTGGTTAGTTGGTAGAAGTCAAGTGGTGAAGGGAATTACTTTATAGCGTTTTACATTTACTATTTGCAGTAAAGAATACACACTTAAAAAGAGATCTTTTTGTGATGTTGCACCATTTTCTTTTGAATAGGCTTTGAATAGTCTCAACAATGTCAGGTTTAAGGTGTTTACACAAAAATGTGGTTTGAATTGGTTGAATAAAACATTTTTTTTATGGGATGTAAACCTCTAGTGCATTGGGGTGGTGAACATGTGTCTACAACTGTGTGGTAGCACTATGTGGAAAATGACTCAGTTCTTGCACAAGCTGCTGATTGCTTTAGAACATAGGCTATGTTGGTAAATTAATGAGGGGGAGCGCACTCTGCGTCTGTGAACACACACACTGTCAGAGTAGTGGACAGGAGTCAGAGTGAATTTCGACAGAAAAGGGGAAAGAAATGACATTAATTGTCCGGTTCTAAATTAGGAGTAAGAGTTTTAGAATTTTTGCTTTATTTTTTTACCAGGCTTGATTTTAAATTAGGGTTGCACAATACAATGGAAATATATTGTCATTATGTTAATGGCACACAGAATGCAAAAGACATGCAATACATTTTCTGCTTTAGTCTCACTTTGACCAATCAGTGTGCATTGCCCTCCAATAGGGGACGACTATGTAGGAGCATGACTAATACTAAATACCTTCATTAGATTAGAATAAATTCCTATTTTTCTGCACGAATAATGTATGTATGTAAGATATCTGACTATCATTTCAGTATCCGAGTGTCCCCTTTTTATTGGAATCAAAATATAGTCACCCTCGACATAATGGACTTAGCGACTATTTTGCCTCACGACCTTGATCTCACGCAGCCGCCTACCCTTAGGCATGGAAGCCTTTGTAAACAGCATACAAATGTGACGCCCGAAGACTCAGAAGCGCTCTCACATGGACCCTGACTAGTGTAATTTTGAACCTGATGCGATGCTAGTATTTTAAGCAGCATGGCATTTGTAGTCTTTAATGTTGTGGTTTACACTGTCACTTTAAAGTGTTGACAGAAAGACTGAGAAGAGGGAGAGAGAAAGACTACTGCACTGGAGAAAAAAAATGAGAAAATGACTGCCTAAAATGGTTTAAGAGAGAGAAAATGTGAAACAAATGGACAGTGAAAGTGGAGCATTTAATCTAAAATGGAGAAGACTCATTTCTCCATTTCTTCCCACTGAGACCACAAAACAAGTTTGTCTGAATGTTCAGAAACTGCAGCACTTAATAAAAGTACAAACGCGAAGCGTTTTAAACAAAGTATCCACTCAGACATCGAATCAGCAGGGTAACGTGGTTGAAACAAAGAAAAAATACAATATAATCCCAATGTCAGCAAAATCACAGTTTTTATGAACAAAGTCTTCCGGGTCAACTTTCAACAAACTAAAAGTGTGGGTTTGTGTGGTTGTACCGAAAGGATAACATGCACACCCGAAGTGATGCATGTTTATCATCCGTACTCTTACTCCATATTAAGGACTTGCAAGCTGCAAAAACTAAGATCAGGGAAGGCAAATATCTCTTGTTTCCATCTCTTTCCCTCTGTAATGTACTGAATAGTGCACAGCAGACATGTAATAGCTTCTTTCTCCTTGTCTTTAACCTCTTAAACTGTTCACTCAGGATTTTATAGTGACACTTTTGCACATTTGTGTAGTGCCATTCCTATTGTATCGGTCGTTGTAGAACTGTCACTCTGCATCATTTGCATAACTGTTCTTGATGAATATTACCACACATACGTACACTTCATCATATGCGTTAGAAAGAAAGGTCTTGGTTCTATATATATATATATATGTATATATATAAATAAAAAATATTTTGTCATTGTGTTGAATTCAATTTTCTAGATCAGTGCTTCTCAACCTTTTTTCAGTAGCCCTGTGAAATATTTTTTCAGCCAAGCACCCTTGAACCAGCGCAAAGCATTTTGGGCTAAAAAAAAAAATTGCATTCAGAGTTTCCTCTTGTTACCAAAGTGACATCCATGTTTCGTCTTAAGATGGCGCTGCAGATGCGCCGTCTTCGTGCAAGTTTTAGCAAGTTTCTCCCCACAGAAAAAAACACAGTGCCTTGTGTTCGTTGCAACTTGTGTGCGTAAATCCAAATAAAATATAATTTCAACATACAACCGGAATTTTGCCGACTTCGGTTTGGCCTTCTTTTACACTTGTGCCTCCATTTTTTCGAAAGACTTACGCTTCAAACTCGACTGCATTGTTTGCGTCTCAAGAGATTGACAGGTAACGGGAGGTGGCACGTGACAAGTTGGGTTGAACCATTCTAGTTTGGGGGAACATCTGGAGTTTTAAAATAATTAAATTACATAACCTACTGAAAATAAAATTTGTGTTATGACCTTATAATTTACTGAAACAGTTAATTAATTCATTAATTAGCAGTTAATGAATTCAATGATTATTGAATTAATTGAATAATTATTTTGAAAGGATTTTTGCCCATTTGTTTGTTTTATTCAAAATATCGTGTACCCTCTGGAGTTCAATCAATTACCCACAGGGGTAATTGTACCCGCATTTGAGAACCACTGTTCTAGATCAAAAGTACTAGATTGTCATGACTCGGTATCGTGAGTACTCAAAGGGTGAATACTCCTACTGGTCTCGGTCTGAAAAAGTGATAACGACCATCCCGAAGGTGCACACGAGACATTTTTCCTTCTGCATTTTACCGATCACAACTGCAGAACCACTTAAGCAAGGCACTACTTAAGTACTCAGGAAGCTGTTCCATGTATTAGTGTCTTGCTCAAGGACAGCTGATGTTGGTGGTGGATGGTGTGTCGCTGTGTCCTCTAAACCTCTGTCAAGCTGAAGGGTTCTATTCTTTCCCGCATTCTTCTGTCTGTTGCTGGTTTGAATCACCGCAAGTGTCGAACTTCAACATTTGGCCATAGCTCCGGCTAAACATGAATTAGAAAATGACAACTGGACAACTGTTAAGAATTTCTTTTTTTTTTTTTTTTTTGCCAAAATGTTTATCTTTAGTTAGTTCAAATACACAAATGTGTATGTGTATATATATATATATATATATATATATATTTTTTTTTTTAAAAGAATATAACTGAGAATAAGTATTGGAGGACCGTATATGCCTTGGTGTGCGGTACTCTTAAGTCTGACGACAAACCTTTTGGCTCTATAGAGAAAATGGGGGTAAATAAAAGATGAGTGGATGGCTAAAAGAGCCAGAGAGCAGACAGTCAGCGCTAATAGCTGTCAAAGTAAGGGCAAGGACAGTAAAACAGACGGTGAGCGATGGAAAAATTCCGAGAAAAAAGCGGAAGGTGTGTTGTCTTTTTTTTTTTTTTTGTCTCCAAGACCTAGAACAGTTGAAGTCCTGCAGAGAAGCGGGTTGCAGCATCTTCTCTGCAATTAAATTCTGATGGCGCAGGTGAGGATTGCAATGTAGAAAGTAGAATTGCACCATCATTGTCTTTGGCAGGTCCAAATACAGTACGCCATTCGTTACTGCAATGTTGCAACGTCATTCACCGGCAATTCAAATATTGAATCACAGCAAAATGACCGGCCAGCGGTTGGTCAATCATGAAAGATATTTACCCAATCCCGCACACTACTTGACAGTTTATCTGGGTGTGTGATGGAATGCTGGAGCAGCCTCGCAAACCCCCAAGAACATGCAAACTCCAAAAATGAACCCAAACTATCACGATACAGACCTGCTAATCAAAAAGTCACCATGCTGCTGACTTTAGCTCAACTGTATTTTTTTTTTTATAGTCGTACGGTTTCATGAGAACCAAATAGAAATAATACTTTACAATAAAGAATTCAAAACCTTTCAACTTTTCTTCTCTAGTTAAAGTGGAAACTCTACTCTGTTCACACTTCACAAGGGTGACAGTTCCTCCATTTTGAACCCAGCCCACGATCTTCTGTACAGCACATCTTACCGTATTTGATAATGCAGTGCTGCTAAACACAAATGACACTGCCTGGCAAAAGAATCTCTCCGTACTTCCTGTCTGGCCCTATCACATCTTTCACTTAAATCTGCCTGGCATCAGAGCATTCAACTCTCACCGAAGCAAACCTGAAGTGTGACAGAGGTGCTTATCCTTCAGCGCTGTAAGGTTATACATTCCTCTGTTCCGCTAACTCTGTGTGGACCACTCTGAACAATCCAGCTGATGTAATCGGTTTCCTTAAAACGGTGATTTATTCATTCATTCACAATGTTGCTGCCTTGGCTAAGCTTCATTTCCCCACACCAGAGTCAGGTCTTGACTGTAGATACGAAGCCTAAACGCTTTGGTATGCAGCAGGCAACCTGGATGAAGATGGTGCAAAGTGGAAAAAAAGGATGATGACCGGTAAACAACTCAAATATATCTGTGGTAAAGACATTTTTAAACTAGACAGGAAAACCATAATATTTAGTTTTTGCCATACAGTTGGACCTTTAATTTCCAAAGGCAATGTTTTAAAGGGACAGTTGATTGACGTTAACATTGGCACTTATAGAATAGGTTTTCATGTAAGAATGACATCAGTACTAAAATTCAGCCTCCTAAAAGACTCTTTGTAATTTATTTTTTTAAATGAGATTTACGACAAATTGGCACACCCACATTTGGAGCTCAGCTTATTTTTTCTGGTCTCAGCTGTCTATCACAGCAGCGAGGCAAGAGTGGTAATATTGTCAGCTCTGTTGTATAAAACGGCGACCGATTGCCACCAAAATGCAAATGCACATTACTACTCTCGTCCACTTCAACATGTAAAAGTATGAAAGTGATTTGCCCAATAGTTTAATGTATTGGCATCAAACGTGAGCGCATGTGATCACTTCCCCAAAATAAAAAATGCCTACACTTGGCTGAAGCGGACATGAGCATGAATGCGCACACGAACCCCGACTGGTTATATTTAAAGTTGTGTCAACTCTCAGGAGGTAGACGGCGGCTGGCAGTTCGCTACATTGGTGGCAGTGGTGGGATTTGTTTCGCTGGCCCCATTTTTTCAACACAACTCTCTGTGAACTTAAAAAGGCTTCAACTGCATTTGCTGGTGTTTAAGGTAAATAAAAGTTTAAAAAAAAAACCTCTGTGTGCAAATATGGAGACACATTTGTTTTTATGGCTAAATTGAGCTGTTGCGGCTTTTAGTTTGGTGCCCTTTGTAGTCAGAAAATTATAGTAGAAGATTCCAAAATATTGTTTTTTTTTAATATGTACTGCGTGATATGGTTAGTATTTTTAATGTCAAATTCCTTTCCTGACGCAACCCATCAATTTACCCCATACTGGAGACTCCCAGACCGACACTTCAACTGTCAAAATCTTTTATCACTGTATTGCTGTTAAAGAGTATTTAACATTATTTACTGCCAGAAGAATATGAAGAGAAGTTGAATAAACATTGCCAGTATTCACTTTTGCTAGTCTCTCTCAAGTCTGCACTGTAGGAATGCAGCTTTAATTTTCTGTTTGCTTCATTGGTATGTATAGTTAAAGCAGGGGTCACCAAGCTTTTTTAAACAGCTATTTGTTGGGTACTGATGAATTCATCGAACGCAGTTTGATAAACCAAAAAATATTTTGCTGAAATTACTAGTAAATAAATAAATATTTTTTAATTAATTTTATGTAAAGACACTAATGTCAATTATTTCTCGCAATAATCATATATATATATATATATATATATATATATATATATATATATATATATATATATATATATATATATATATATATATATATAAAACATTGTTAATATAATGTATAACATTGTTAATATAATATTCTTTTTGCAATGTGCAATAGTATAGTTAGTATACGTGAGTGCAGAATTTGAGCGTTCTATCCTTTTGTTCCCAATAATCACGATGTCAATTATTACGAAAATAGTCGTGATCATTATTCTTTTCATTATCGAGCAGAGCGACTGAATAGTGTAGCTTAGTACACGCAAGTATTGTCCACTTTTTTTTTTTTAACCAAGCAAAAATAAAAGTTCACTAAACATGAAAATAAATTATAAATTTTTTTAAGCCAACATCAAAATGCCCTACCATTTTTTTGGTCAATCTTGAGAAATACTCTTTGATAATTTTGCCCTTCTATGAACAAGGTTGCGTGTTATTCTAGCAGTTCATAAATCATATTGTTCCCCATCCTCACATGAATTCAGATATTGTCAGTTCTATGCGCATCTAGTGTTCAAAAATTGACACACTCAGGAAAATCACACACTTAAGCCTGATAGATCTCAGACAAAAGTTACAAAAACTTATTACTGCAGATTTTTGGATTAGGTAACAAATAGTATGAAGAAACACTTGCGGGACATAAGAGTCCAAAATATTTGTAGACCAATGATATAGAAATGTTTGAATAATAATGGTAATTTATTTGGTTTAGTTTATTTTAAGTTTATTTAAAGAAGAAAATGTAGTTACTAAATAAGTAATGTTGACATTTATGAATGATTCTTTGTTGATACGCTTCACTGTTCTGCAGATTTTACGTCTTTCACTGCATCACATTCAACAGCAGTTTTGTGTGTGCCCACACGTGTGTGAGTATATAGTTTATAGTTTGTGAGTGTAACTGTTTTTGTTCAGTCTCTGTGTTCCTTATTCACAGTTTTTTCCCTCATCCCACCATCCATGCCAGCAGGTGCTGTACCCAGTCAGTTTTGTCTGTTCAGGGCTGATAAAACCTGCTCAGGTTATGGAAAGAGTCAGTGGTGCAGAAACAAAATGCTGCCTCTGGCTTTTGAATCTGAGTGATGTAGCTGTGCTTTGACTCCTGGGGGGGGGGGGTGATCAGCTCGGTAGCATCAGACTAACAGGAAAAAGCTTTTCTGCAAAATGTTTTACAACATATTTTTGCGTGTGAAGAAACCTTAAAGACCTCGTGTGATGCAGGTTCGGAAAATGCCAAATTAAATCATTTTGTGTCACAAGCATATGTATATGTATGTATGTACAGTTAACCCTGTTTTTTTGCGGTTAATTGGGACTGGAACACCCAGAAGCGAAAGCTCTTTTTTTTTTTTTTACTCTATTGCCTCTGTAACGCTGTTGCTGAAAAAAAATATTTTTTAAATCCCCAAAATAGAAATGATCAAGAAATTATCTGTTAAATTGCGTCATTGTGAGCCTTCCGAACAATCTAAGAGCTGACTTGGACCTCATCTCAAGGAATCATGCCTTTTGAAATCAACTCAAATGGGGAAAGATTCCTAACCTTTGATTCCATGTGATATTTGTTGTTCAGACTTTGAAAACAGTGAAAACAGAATCTTTGATAGAAACAGGCAGACAGAAAATGTCACTTGGACAACTCCCTCCATTCTCCTCCGCCTCATAAATGTTCACTCACTAAAGAAAACAGGCAAATGAGGAACCTCTGACAAAATAAATCGACATGCAATAGAAAGCTTCATTTTCACTCCCGACACACACACACATGCACCCCCACACGCCCACACACGCGCACACACATACTCGCGAGCCAGACAGTGTTTATGAAGTGCAGCCTCAGTGAGTCCATCAAGTCTAATGATTCCCTCCTGGTTGCTTCTGTCAGCATCGTCTCCCTCCTCAGCTGCATCGCTCCATCAGTCCCTTCCTCCCTCCCTGCATTAGGCACCCCCTTCAACTCTCACATCCCTCCTTTCCCTGCCAGAGGTTTTTCACATCATGTCTACGGTGCCAGACAGACTTTTTCTTTTCATTTCCTTTTCCCCACCATCTTTGCCTTTTTTACTTCCTTTGGTCGCCCTCGTTTGCTCTATTCTTTTCTCCTTGCCTTCACACATCCAACGTGTCTCTTCATCCTGTTCGTCATTCCTCCCCCCTTTTTCTCTCCTTCCTTGTCTGTTACCTCCCATACCGTAGCATCCTCTTCCTTAACAAAATGACAGATTTGCCTGCATTAAAAACATGTTGGAAATGCCAGATATCTTTGTGTGACACATTCTTCAAATATGATGTGTTTACGGTGACAGCAGGCAAGCCTTTGCCAGCTGAGCTATGTGGAGGCAAAATCTTGATGGAAAAAAGGACTTGTAGAATTTCTGGAACAGTGATTCCCAACAAGGGTACCGTGGCACACTAGTGTGCTGTTTGCTGTTTTACCCTTATGGATGCTGTGACAAATTATCCAGTTTCACTTTAATTAGTGTGTAAATTATTATTTATTAATTGCAAATAGAGCTTCGATCATTTCTATATGAAGCCAGCCATGCCAGGCAGGACAATTAAATGCACTCCCATTAGAAGTAGAAGGTATAATAAACCTGTGTATCCACCTGTTGCCTTTCATACAACAGTAAGTTATGGCTTCCCCTGAGTACCACCTTTGTGTTTAATTAAACAGACACGGATTTCACTGGGATGAAACCCATTTGTATTGTAAATTATTCGCTATATTGCAGGATTTGCAGTGATTATTATTCCACACGGACTGCTACTGCAGACTCAAGTAGCAGTAAGTGGGGGGTCAGGAGGAAAGAGTGTGTAAAAGAAAGAGAATGCCTCAAGTTTGGGATCGTTTAATACTTCACACTTAATAAAAGAAGATAAACTGTTACGTGTTTAACTGGCTGAAGTTACACAACGGTGAAGTATACATCATTAGCTAAATTAGTATCGCCGACTACTGCTAGTTAGAACGGATAGTAACCCATAACAGTTGGTTAGGCTAGAGGAAATATAGACACAGCCACTTGTGCACGTTCAATCGCTTTTGAACAAACATTCACTACATCAGCTGACGCATCACGGAACACCAGAGTGGCTAATGTTTAGCTAGTTAACAGACAGCCAACTCTACACTCTGATTGACTCAGTACCACGTCACTTAACTGGCCTTGCCTGTCTCTTAAACGCAAAAACACGAATACACACACACACACGCATTCCACTTCACAGATACTACAGTGTCGAACATGAGCATTGCAACCGCAATAGGACAACAATTACACCGGCACCTCACATTCATAAATTATTGGTAGTCTGCGTAAAACTCAAAATCAAATAGGTAAGTGATGGAGTTGCAGCAGAACTGAAAGAATCTTTTACTACTGGTATAATGTCTGCGAGTTTGATTTATTGCAATAGTTAGTTTTCATAAACATTTTTTCTGGAGATTTATTTTGCATTTACTGTATTGTTCTTCTTGTCTGTTTAGATTGCGGATGTAAATCTCAATGAAGTTTGATTGCCTAATTATACTTATTGAGGTTGTTCCACAGCATCAAACCAGTCACACTTTTTATCGATCGTAAAAAGGGGGAAAATAAAGACCTTTTTGTTGAAAACAACAACACCTTGACCCTATAAGAACACTGATTGCAACTAACGTCCAAGTCAAACAGTTAATTTCATGTTTAAAGTTTGACATATTTTTCAAATGCACAACAATCCAGAAATTAGGACCACCTTCAGACTCCTCCTAATAACGCCTCTTTGGTGGTTCCGCCCAAATTTCCAGGTTATACAAGGTGTGTGTGTCAAAGAATCACCGCACCTTGAAAGTGCGTACGTACGAAAGGCGCGTAAGCAATTAAATTAAGCGAGAATAGGAGTATGTGCTCCATAGCGCACAGAGAATTGGGAACGTGAGTCATGAGGCGAGTTACAATCATGTGTCACAATTTTTAACATTCCCTCATACACATGTTAATCAGATTTAATATTTGCAAAGTCAAAACAACAAAGTGTGTACTTTTATAGCCATATTCTACGAAATAGCACTTGTCATGATTTTTTTTCCTTCATTGACCCAAAATAATAACTCAGCTAACGACTATTTGAATTAATAGTCAATTAGTCTATTGATAAGTGAAATCATTGTTAGTCAATATTTCTATTTATCAAACAGTAAAAGTGTTTCTGAAATGCTGTAAATCTGTAAAGGTATGACTGAGTAAAATGGCTTGAAAGATGACCCGGGCTCATTGAATGTCTCCATTCAGTCAATCTTTTACTTTCTTATGGGGAAAGTGGAAATTTGTGGAATGTGAAAAATTGTTTTCAAGGTGACCTGAATATTTGGATGTTAGAATTTTTGGGGATCAGTTCAGTAATGTGCAAGTTTTAGTCCATCAAACATTTATCGGAATAAGAAAAAAAAAACATTTTGGTTTTCAATACATGATTGCTCTTTTTGTTATTAACCGTAATATTTCAATCAATTAAAAAATGTTATGTATGCATTTGGTGTTGACTATAAAAGCAGTGGAGAATCATTTGAAGCTGAAAACCGGCATGCTTTTGCCACCAACACAAACCGCTTCCCTTTGCATACCTAACCAAACACAACGATACGATTTACATGAGAGGTGGTAAAGCCGGCGGTGATATATAGAGGGGGAACAAACAGATTGACAGGTGTCCCTCTGAAGGACATCTAGCTCGGAGACGTCTGCTGCATACACTTAACCCATCTTAAATGATTTCCCTGCACAGAAAAAAAACACCCCAAACACTGGTATTGTATGAACAAGAGAGAGCGTGGTGTGTAAACTCAAACAATTTGGAAGAAAGGTAAAAAAAACAAAAAAACACTGCAGCTCCAGTACCAGCAGACATTTTTTGTCTGCTTTTCAATTTACCGTTAATGAGAAATTCAGCTTCCTCTCTCTGTTCTGTTGTTAGTCTTTCTCCTCTTCAATCTCACAGCTTCTTTAATACCTTTGCTGTTCTGCCTGTCTAAGCCACAGTGGCTCATTTGTATAAATAGCTTATCATCGTGCGTGTGTGTGTGCATGCGTGTGTCTGCCTGTGTGTGTGTTTGCATTGCAGTCTATGTGGATATGTTGGATTGTCTACTGTCGTGTTTTCCAACCTTTATTGTGTCGAGGACCAAATTAATTTGAGTGAACGGAAACTAGCGAAATAACTAAAATGGAAAAATCACATTTGTTAACAAAATAAAATAAAAAAAAAATTATTGTGAGATGCGCGATATAAATAAAATTGTATTGCATTGTATTTAAAAAAAATATCTGAAACTACACCTTGCGTTTGTAAAATTAACTAAAACAAATTTAGAATCATAATGAAATTGGCCCTCATTTTTTTTTTGTCTTTGTCTATTAATATGCATGAGTGTTTGTTGTGAATGTACATATTTATTTCGGTATTGCTATACGGCAACATAAGAAGGAAGGTCAAACTTATTTGTGAATTGGAGCTCACTTAATTTCACAGTACTTAATGACCATTTTTCTTTTATCTTGCACTCAACAAATGCTCCATATATCTCAAACTAATACTAAAATACTAAAACGAAGAAAAAGAAAACTATTACAAAGCATTTTCAAAAAAAGAAAAAACAAAAAACAAATCTGCTCTAAAAACTAATTGGAACCAATGAATTAAAAAAAATGTCAAAACAAATAAAATAAAAACTTACTGTAATGAAAATTTATTCTAACCATGCAAATGAATTTACTGTGCTTGTTGCAGTGGCATGCAATAACATTAAATGCATTTTAAGGAATAAAGCTTCAGTCTCGTTTTTGATGAACATTTGGGTCTACCAAATTACTGAATTTTTGTGGCAGTACTGATAAACAGTTTTTCTAATTAATCAATCATCATAGTCGGACAAATTAAGTAATATTGGTAAATTTCCCGCAGCACCTCTGATGATCTTTCGTTGCACGCTAGTGTGCCACGTCTCGTTCCCTTATTTGGGAAACAACTGTGTGCATGCTTAATTGTGATATTGTGGTCTTCCATCTCCTCCGACAGAAAAAAACATTTGCACATCGCTAGTCAATATGGTGATTGGTGGTAGTGTTGGCTGCTAAATGCTATCTTGGCCGACTGCTTATATGGAAATGTGCCGCAATAAACTCTCAGCATGCGGTCGGTCTGACTGCACTATATGAATAATTTTTTCCACATTTATACTGTAGATATCGTGACATCCATTCACTTGCTTTTTAATAGGACAAGGGACCATCCAGTAGCTTGAAATGGTGTGAATGTGAGTTTGAAGATTGATTTTTCTATCAACATTACTTGGAGCATTTGGTCATTTTGCTGAAGTGATGCTGATTTGTTTTCTGGACACTACTGATGTGCGCCAGTGGCCAATTCTCTAGGACTGCTATGTACTGTTGTGTAAACATTTAATTGACGAAATATGCACTGAAAATTAGAATAAGTTCATCTTCTCTCAGAATCAGCCAATTTCCACAGGTAGCTCACGTGAATTCATTCTCATTTACTCTGCGGCAGCATGGTGCTTTATACACAGTTGGATGCTGAGCATTTTCATTTTTCTGTCCAGCTGAAGTCTAGCACAAAGTGCAGTCGAACTGCACATGGGTGGAGTTTTCTTTTTTTGGCGGGGTATTTTCCCAAAAGTTATATTATTAATAATTGCATTGGTGTGGTGGGTGCAGGGCCCAAATTGTTTTGTTTCCTTCTTGCTATTGGGGGGGGGTAACAGAAAATAATTGAGAAGCACTGCATTAGGGTGACCATATTTTGATTTTCAAAAAAGAGGACACTCGGCCCAGCCTTGAGTTACTGTTATGCAAATATCCTGTCCATTACAACTTGAATAATTTGAAGGTAGGGCTGCATGGTATTGCAAAAACATGTATTATGAGATTTGGGTGTTGAATATTGCAATATTGATAATATTGCGATATTTAACATGAACCTAAAGAAATGTCATCAATATTATCTAATGAAAGACCGTGGCCAGCCGTGCATTTCACTCGAAGGCCTTCAGTGAAGTCCTACTTAGTCCAACTTGAATAAAACCCCCTCCTAATACTGTCATTCATGACAGCACGGCTGGAGAAAAAAATAAACAGAGACGCACATACTTCCACACTACTGAGAGTTGGACCACCTCGGATCACGAGAGAGTTTCTCTTGAAAGTTCAGTTTTGAAAATGGATCGAACCAGGATCGAACCCACGACCGCTGTGGTCTCTCACTGTGAGGCCATTGTGCTAACCAGTCGGGCCAAAATACATTTAATGAACTTTTATCATAAATACGATCATGATTTCATGATTCTGTTAGACTAGCAGATAAGCCCTTTAAGGCCTTCTCCGCCCATCACTGATGGAAGAAATCCATTTTTCATGTCGGAAAATATGAATGTCTTCCTATTTAATTAAATTCTTTAGTATCAGTAATGGCCCTAGATGCTATTGCAATGTACATTTAAGGTTACATCTAATTGATCAATGTTCGATTAAAGCATACCATTCCATATAAGCTTTGAGATCTCCGACCGGCACCTTAATTATACATTGAAACATGTACGTGTGAGCGTTTCACACTGTTACTTTTATGGTGCGTTGTCACTTTCCTCAACTCGGAACCATAGACAGGGGTGAAGCGACTGATAGTTGTGATTGGCTTGTTATACCGGAAAACGTAACGGACCGCTTGGTCAGGTGACTTCACAACCACAGCGGGCATTCGTATTGGTTGCATATTCAACTGTGGCTTCATTCCATCCCATTTCAGCAGGAAGCATTTGGTACTCAATTGGTCCCATGACAGGGTGTAAAAAAGTTCAGATGTCCAGGTAAAAGAGGATGTTTGGTCACCCTAAATTACATCCTCAGGACTTTTTGTTGTCCCAGTTTGTTCAGTGCTCTAATTTTTCAGAGAAAACATTACAGCTTCTCATAGTGATTGTATTGCCTTAAATTATGTGAATTTGTCGTGCAAATGGACATTATCACGTGTACCACATCTCACAACTCATCTTTTTATGGGCCTATACTGGCTGTGGTTGGTTAGGGGTTTTATGACACTCTACAGCTTTTCTCTATAGGCTCTGTGTGCATGTGGGTGTTATAAAAGTATGTTTGCTTGAGATAAAGAAGCCTTATTAATGTTTGGAACATGTCGTAAAGTTCATACAATTGATGATGAGCTATATGTTTTGTTTTGTATGGGTGTGTGCACTATGAGCAAACACATTGTCAAAACTATATAAAATACTTTTTTCCCCATCGGAAAAAAACTACATTTGACCTGTATTGAGTAAATGTATTACGGGCTTATCTTTATATGTTGTGTAAGCTCGTGACATTTTGATGTTAAGTAGTTTGAATAGACAGCTAGCTAGCTAGCTAGCTAGTCAGACAGTCACAAAGACTTAACACTTTTTGCTGCCATTTTTAATGAGCTGTATTCAAAGATCATTCAAAGGCTCAATGTATATTTTAATGGACACAAAAATCAAATTTCTGTAAATTAGCAAATCTGTGTAGATCTGTGTTAGTGAGGGCATTTTTATGAGCTGAGATAATCCATCCACTTCCCAGGTGTGGTTTATCACGTGGTAATAGGCTTCCCGAAATGAAAGCCAACCCCATGTGGATTGTGCAGTTTTATCATACAGCACAATGTCACAGATGTGAAGTTTTGAGGGAGCGTGCATTTGGCATACTGAGTGCAAAAATGTCCACCGGAGCTGTTGCCCTTGAATGAAACCATCATTTCTCCGTCATAAGCCACTTCCATAGGTGCTTCAGACAATTTAGCAGTACATCCAACTGTTATCATAACCACATACCACATCAGCCCAGTTCCCTCCGCATGCTGAATCCTCACCTCCAAGATTGTCTCAGATACGCCATCCAGAGAGCTGCTGGAACAATCCATTTGAAAAAATTTCTGCACAAACTGTCGAACACCATCTCAGTGAAGCCAATCTGCATGCTCGTCCCCCTCGAAGGGGTCTGGTCTCTGGAGTCTGAACCTAACTGCAGCTTGTTGTTGAAACTTGCTTTAGCGGGCAAATGCTGACATTTGGAGTTGAGAGTAGTGTTCTCTTCACGGATGAATCTGAGTTTTTGCTGTACAGAAAAGATGGCAGACAGCATTTATAGGGCAAGGTGTGGGTGAGCGGTTTGCTGATGTCAACTTTTTGGCTGAGTAGCCCACAGGGATGGTTGGTTTATAGTATGGGCAGACTTATGTTATTGACAACAAACACAGGTGTGTAAGACAAATTTTGGTCAAAGCAGCTGCTCAATGATTTCTTTACTAGGCAAATGTTCAGTTCTTCTTTTATCAGTGATGTCAACTTACCGTATTAGCCAGTGGCAGGCCGTGCATTTCACACATAGGCCTTCAGCGAAGTCCTACTTAGTCCGACTTTAATAAATCCCCCTCATATTACCATCATTTATGACACCACGGCTGGACAAATAATATACAGAAAGACGCTTGGACATTACTGATTGAGTGTTGGACGACCAAGCTTCTTTTGAAATGGCCTTTTTGAAAATGGCCGTGCATCTTGTATCTGCAATTTCACATGAGCTTCTAAAAAACTGCTCACACCTAAAAAAAAATAAATAAATAAAATAAAAATAAAAATGAAAAAAAAAAACGGTTTGCCATGTGCTCTTTGATATAGCTTAGTGCTTCAAATCTTGGCTCCAGACTTCCTGTGAGAAGTTCGCATGTTCTCCCCATATTCAAATGTAGTCAACTGAAAAATATGAAATGTGCAGGTGTGAATGTTATTGTAAATGGCTGTCCTTATATATGGGTGCATCCCGCTTCCTGCCCACAATCAGATGGCATAGGCTCCAGGTCATAGACGACGTGTAACACAAGCACATGGACAATTTTATTGTTTTGCTGACAAGCACATGCTGCTTGCGAGTGGTATGCTAGCTTTTGATTGCTGTACCTATTAAATATACATTTTGCATGTATTTACTCTATAATCAATTGACTCATCTTTACGTTGCGATTACAAATTGAGATGTTTGACACAGATCTTTGAAGAGTTTTCGTTTATGAAATGACCCATTGGGCTTCAACTGACCAATTTCTGTTAAACATATGCTCTGAGGCTGCCAGACCACAAATGTCATCAAGGTCAATCAAGCTCAAATGTCAATGCAGCTAAATTAGATATATTTTTATTTAAATGATTCACCAAATAATTTGTTGGCCAGCTGCTGCCCATTCTCATCACTGTTAAATTGCCAATCCAAGATAAATAAACTTGAAAAGACTGACAACGAAAAATACAAAGGTTGGTTGCTGCAATTACCCAATTTAAATGGTAATTATAATTAATTGATCATTTATGTCATTTCACACCAATTTTTAGTTTATGGTCCATTGTATATAATTTTATTTTAGGGTATTATATTTATTTAGGCTGCACACATGGTTGGCAAACGTCTGCCTCACGGTACTGAGCCTGGGTTTTCGAATCTTGCCCAGTGGGTATCTGCTGTCAATTCAACATCAATATGAGATCAAAATATTTTAATTGATGTCATATTGATGTTTGAATTAACAGCAGATGCCCACTGGGTGGCCTTCTTGTGTGGAGTTTGCATGTTCTCCCCGTTTTTGTGTGGGTTTTCTGCGGCTTTCTCCCAAATTCCAAAAACATGCATGTTAGGCTCATCGAAGACTCTAAATTGTGTGAACGCTTGTTTGCCTGTACGTGCTCTTTGAGCAGCTGGTGACCATTCCAGGTTGCATCTGACCATTTACAGTCTGTCGAGATAAGTTCCAGCTCACCCGCGACCCTAATAAATATGAGAGTTATTGAAAATGGGTGGCTGGAGGTATGGATAATTTATATCAGTTAATACTCCAAAAAGTTCAGCGCATACATATGAATGAACACTTCGACCCCGTTTAATGGGAGAAGCAGTTTTCGGGACTCTTTTGCTGTCGCAAGGGCTCACTTTAATGAGATTATGTGTTACGACTGGGACATTCTGTCTTCTTTTCATCTGTTTGCAACAAATTGCCCATCAATTCAGTGTGTGTGCGTATGCATGTGCATATGTATGTGTGTAAGTGTGTTGCATCAGTTTCATCATTCTGTTTGTGTTTAGTCTGAGGAATTCATTTCCTTCCAGACAGTTAGAGCCTTCTCGGGGGAGTGGGCCATTCTATTGGATTCCGCCGGCTGTCTGATTTGCGTTTGAACTTTAAAACAATATTTTACCCCCGACTTCTTTCCCGTTCCTATGGTGGCCCTGAAGTGCATATCACAAAAACAAATACTAACACACAACAGCAAATAAAAACACATAAACAAATAGAAATCAAACACAACAAAATTAAAAGCAAAAAAAAAAAAAAAAAAAGACAAATGTTGCATAAGTCCGTGGAAGTTGTCCCTCTCGTCCAATCAGCCGTGAGTATGACTCCCCCGCTGCCCACCTCTCACCTGCCAACCACTTTCGGAAGGAAAATGTTGCTGTGCTTCTTGTTTAGTAATATGTTTTTTGTTTCCGATTAATTTTCTTTTGTTGGTTTGTTTGTTTGTTTTTTATTTGCCGTTGTCCCATGTTTTATTTTCGTGTTGTTTGATTGGTTTGCAATGACCTTTTTTGTTTGTTTAGTTATTTGTTTTGTGATTTTTGATTTGCTGCTGTGTTTCATATTTTTCTGTTTTTAGATTTGTGTTTGCAATTACTTTTTTATTGTTTGTTTGTTTTTGTGATTTGCACATCAGGGCAACCGCACATTACCCTTCTCAGAGCAATTTTGGTGATTGCTGTGTGCTAAGAGGAGCAGGTCTAGTTATAGAAGACAAATCTCAGTTTAACATCCAAAGAAATGACTAAAATTTTATTATTTATTATTAAGTCCTGCTCTGCATAATATGTGGCATTTCCAACATACTGTTTATGTCAGGCAAGAGTTTCTGCAATGAAACAAAATTATACGCTGGGTGTCATTGTCTCCCATTCCCCCAAGATCAAACTGTCTTGTTCAAGAGAAACAAGAACAGGGCTCACACTAACACTAACGCAAAATACATTTAGCATTATGGTTATTTCATGGTTTTAATCGTTTATTTTTAATTGTTTCTCTGCCAGTTGATTGAAATATAGCTTTACATTAAACCTGTCCGTGGCATGAAAAAAAATGTATGTTTGGCCATGTAAATCTTGAACATTCCATCAGGAATCCCTTTAGAACAGGGGTGTCAAACTCATTTTCTAGACGGGCCACATTGTAGTTATGGTTTCCCTCATTGGACCGATCCGATAGAGAACAAATTGATGGAAAGCCAGTTTTGAAATCAGAAGCCAGTCAGTAATTGGTTGTTCAACAATTTTTCAATTTATTTTAAAAGGGAGAGGATTTGTAAAAAATAAACAGCAGTATCTCACATCTCAATATTGTTAAAAGTGAAGAAAATGTGCTCGAAACAGGAAGTTAACGCACATAAAAAATGAGACCGCAGGCCAAATCTGGCCCCCGGGCCTTGACTTTGACACCTGTGCTTTAGAACATTGTAACGCCTTTGATCAGCTGTCTTTTTATAGAATTGTAAGCTAATTTTGCCCATTTTTCACTTTTCTCTTTCCATTCCTCCTTTGTCCAGTGCGATGTGTCCATGTCATTGCAGCTGTTGAAACCTTCAAACTGTGTACCTCTCCATCGCAGTGATGCATAGCCAGATGAATCTCCTTCAAATATGTCAACTCAGCTGGCAGACAGCGCGAGACAGGCAGGGGGATGATAAATGACGCCTGCAGCCCATCTTTGTTTGATTTTACTGTGTGATTTTCTGCTTCATTTCACATTTTCAAACCATCTTTACTTCCGCTGGTGATTGATGTATTAGATAATTCTTCCAGAGGCAAATGATGATATGCATAAATGACATCACAAGTCAGTCGAGTTGATTGTTTACTGCAATAAAACAGCTTTAATATAATCTATCCAATTACTTGAGTCGAGTGTCAACTTGACCGAACTTGTTCTCGTGAAGAGGTTTAATACGCTATATTGTGCAAAGCAATTTGTGGATGATTGTAAATAATCCATACGTCGTGTGTGTTACAAAAAGCAAATCATTGTTAAGTTCTTGTTTTCATTTCATTCTTGTCCGTCAGTATATTTTTCAGGTCTTCTCACATTCTTCTTTTTAAAGAGAGTTTTTCACATCCAAGAACTTCTCAGACTACCACAGCTGAAATCAGGCCTTTCCCATATTTGGATCAATCAATAACCTCCTGCTATTGTCTCAGTGGTGGTCAAGGTCCAGAATGAAGATATGTCCCTGTGTTGAGAGTGAGGAGGTGCAATGCCTTACTCAAAGACAGCAAATTAGCGGAGGTGGGCATTTTACTAAAGTTTGCTGGTCCATCATTCGTCATCAGTCAGCAGCATGGGTGCCCATTCGACATTCATCAGTC
Organism: Idiotropiscis lumnitzeri; assembly: GCF_059441095.1. NCBI lineage: Eukaryota > Metazoa > Chordata > Actinopteri > Syngnathiformes > Syngnathidae > Idiotropiscis > Idiotropiscis lumnitzeri. Next base: position 15,634,755 of record NC_142400.1, on the reverse strand, counting down.
CGTCATTTTTTCAAGCCAAACCAACCTGTCATGGTCACTTGGTCAGTCCGTCCAGCACGCAATGCATCATAGTCTGTCGAAAATCTGGCAGTCTGCCAATCCCATGGCCAACTCCCCCCAAAAAATAAATTAAATGTTTTTACCTTCGCCAAAATCCATCTTTTCATTATGGCCAAGAGTAATTAAAATCCAATCCAAGTATCACTCCGACTGTTGTTTAAAAATGCTTCTCGTCATCTCTCTTCCTTTGTCTTCTTCCTCTTCTCGGTTTATGGGTGGATTACAGCTCTTTGGTGAATACCGCCACCTACTGTACAGAAAACGCAAAGCGTTTCCAAATATAGTCAATGTGCCGCAATCAAACACAGTTTTGAATATAAATAATCTCACCAAGATTATACACAAAATCACAACCCTAGAGGTTTATATTAAATTAAATACACAATCATGTAATATTAGACTCAAACAAACGTCGTGGATTTCCGTTGTCACAGCAAAATGAAATTACGTCTTCTGGATCCGCCTCCGTAGCCAATCACAGCCGGCCATCACAGTCCCCGCAGGGAGTACTGACGTAATGCAATTTTTTCTTGTTCACAATAGGATTTAAAGTCAAATCGTTAACCAAGATTCAAACACAATCTGCGTGGCAAACTTAATAATCACTACTCTATCGTGCTATCAGCATCACAAATAAATAGAAAGAAGCCCGAAAATGCTTGTTAATTAATTGTTGGAAAGATGCTCTTCTGCATCCTGACTACTGTCGAGGTGCCCTTGGCAGTCTGAAAAAGGGTCTTCATTTTAGCCTTGATATTGTGAACTTACCCACAGAGTAACTTTAAAAAGTCCTTGCTTTGTGTTCCTGTCAAACAAAGCAGCTGAATCTTTACTAAGGTGTGAGACGATAGCTGCTGGGTCCACCCTTAAAAAGCCTCTGTGAACTGCATCCTGGCCACTGGCCAAGCTCGTCAACCTGAAGTACAGTACAGATGGGACTAATGAAGCAGACTAAAGTGGATCTCTCATTAATCATCAGCGGTGTTATCTTCGTCCATCTGTGTGAGAAATAGTGGCTGTCCTTAAGTGATCTACGAGCACATTACCAAAAGCTTCTGAGGTTCTTAGTGATGCACTTAAAGTCATTAATTGGAGCTGTTTTGTGAAAACTATTATTCAAGCAACTCATCGACAGGCAACTCTTCACCTAATATGTGAAACCAGTAACTGAACTAGAAACATCTTTGTTGTATAAGACCTAGAAAATACTATAGTCGTTTATAATAGAAACTTGCAGGATGGATAGTTTATTTATCATAAAATCTGCTCAACTTTGACCGGTGCCTCACTCAAGGACACCTTGACAGTAATAAAAGAATGAAAAACATTTATCGAGTAACTTTCTAAAATTGCTAAATTGCGGTGCAGTGAAATTGACTTTCAAAATGCTTAAAATGATTGGTTTTCAGATGGATTTAAAAGCATTGGGAGTAATCATGATGCAGACTAACATCTCTTCAACATCTGCAATTTCTATAGGAATTTAATCCAGAACCCAACTGGTTATTCGTATTTCCAGATGAGCTGATGCCACGCCATGAACAAGCATCTTTAGCATATCACTGTCTGCAACCTTGAAGACAATTGTGCTGCTTTGTTTCCCATGGAGGTATTATATGAATACAAATGGCGAATTAATTCACTCACACATGAAAGTTTGAGCTCCTAATAGACATAAAGGGGATTCTAAGATGCAGTATTTTTTGTTTCATCCCGCTAGTTGCCCACAATAAAATTGGGGGAAAATGTTAAGCTCACATTTTCCAGTTTTAAACCTTGAAAACATTTGACAAATATCATCAGTGTGGTTGTCTGAGTGTTCAAGCGCCATATAATGGAAACTTGCCGACACTGTTTTGTCCACGTCTGAGTTCTTTGGTAGAAAGAAACCTGGTCCTTAATTGTAACATTATTGAGTTGTTCAGTGAGGTATTTGATTTTCCTCAACTCGCTATTGTTAGCTATGAGTCCGTCAAAGAACAATCAAATAGGAGTTGCATATCCATTTTCTGTACCGCTTGTCCTCACAAGTGCCGCAGGGTGTGGTGGAGCCTATTCCAGCTATCTTGGGGCAGTAGGCGGGGTATACCTTGAACTGGTTGCCAGCCAATCGCAGTTCACACATAGATGAACAACCATGCGCGCTCACACTCATACCTAGGGGCAATTTAGAGTGTTCAATTAATCTGCCACGCATGTTTTTGGAATGTGGGAGGAAACCGGAGTACCGGGAGAAAACCCACGCAGGCACGGGGAGAACATGCAAACTCCACACAGAAAGGCCGGAGCCGGAATTGAACCCACAACCTCTCCACTATGAGGCCATCATGCTAACGACTCGTCAACGATGCCGCAGAGTTGCATATTGAAGTGATTTACTGGCAGAACCTTTGACACCGAAGGTGTCACATTCATAGTATGCTCACCTTTCCAGCTGTATGAGCCCCATGCCATTACGCTTCTCTTGCTCTCTTGGTCTCACTCTCACAGAAAAGTGCGTTATGTCTCCAAGTAGATGAGTTATACAGGTTTGTCACACTAGTTCTTCCATGTCTAGCGGAGCACTCTACAGGAACCAGAACAATGTCAGTGCCACTCCCAAATAAGTTTCGTATTGTACCTTTTGGCTATCAGCTGCTAGTCACCAGAATGTCACCCTCACACGTACCACTTTTGTACCTTGATCTGATTTGAACATTTTTGTTCCATGTAGGCACTTATAAAAGTGCAGTTACTTTGGAGTTCTTGGCTCTTCAGAGTATCTTAGTACAGATTGTACTGCAAAGGTCACAGATGAAGTCATATTGTGCCCCTGTTTCTAACAGTACCTCTGCTTTCAGACACTTCAAGAAACATCATATTAACACATTTTTCCATTTCTGCTCCAAAAATATAACGTCTGCATCAAATCAAAAGTTGCCTTTTAAATGTCAGGAACTTCCATGTCAAACAATCCATTCTGAACTTTTGGCTTTTTGTAGAAAATCTCATTTACCATGCTCAAGATCTTATATATCATCAGGTCAAAGTGTAATGATTTGTTCTTGCGTGGGATCTCAAGAGCTCTAATTTACCTTTTTTTTTTTTTGCTATTAAGATAATAAATTATAGTGGAGTCATTGATTTACAGGTGATATTTATCATAGGGATTAAATACCGCTTACGTCTTCTTTTCCTCATGTTCTCAAGGCAAGGCACGGAAATGGAGCTTTATTCAGATGAATGTCAGACAACGTGCTTCACACAAGCAAAGAAACAGCATTTACAAACACAACAGTTAAAAACATCTTAAAGCAACGTAACCAAAACACAAGTGGCTTGCCAAAATGAAAGAACGTCCAATGACAACATTTAAACACATTACCAATGAAGAAAATACACACACACCCCCACGCACACACACACACACGCACGCACGCCCAACGCACACACATTTATGTTGATATATATTCAGATGTCTTTGTTCTGGTGAGAACTCAAGGGTGCAGCATTCTGAATGAGCTGCAACTGTTTTATGCTCTTTTGCAGAAGTCCAGTAGGAAGAATTTTACAGTAATTAAGTGTGCTGGAGAAAAAAAGCACAGATAAGTTACTCCTGGCCTGCTTGGAGCTTGCAATCCTTCAATCTGGATATATTTTCCAGCTGCTCAATGGCTGTTTTAGTGATTCATTTGATATGATTGTCAAAGTCAGGTCTAAGTCTATCAGCACCCCAAGATTTAGGACTTGGTTTTCCATTTCTAAAAACAGCGACTACAGGTGTTTTCGAACAGCAATCCTGTTTTCTTTATTGCCTTAAACTAGTACCCTGTTGATTGAACTGCTGTCATTTGGGAATTTTGATAAATACATAGCTTTGTGTCATCTGCATCACCATGCCAACAGTGGCCATCTGAAGCATTTGACCCAAAAGTAACATATACAGACTAAAAAAAGGGGGTCCAAGGATTGACCCTTGTGGAACTCCACATCATGGCCTTTCAATCAGATTCAAAATGTCCAAAGGTCACAAAGTAACTTCTTTTTATCCCACTCAAGTTTTTAATATGTTCAACAGTTTATTAGGAATTGTGTCAAATGCTGCACTGAAATCCCGTAAGACTAGCAACAACACCTTTCATGCATCAATGTTCATATTCTTCTTGAGTACTTCAATTAGAACTGTTTCTGTGCTTTAATGTCGGGATCCATCCGAGTATCCATTATACGAACAGCTTCTCCTCATGAGGGTCGCGGGCTTGCTGGAGCCTATCCCAGCTGTCTTCGGGCACTAGGTGGGATACACCCTGAACTGGTTGCCAGCCGCTCGCAGTAAGCTTGGAACCCTGATTGGAATTTATCAAATAGTCCGTTTGAGTTCAAGAAATTGCAGAGTTTTTTAAATCACTCTCAAGATCAATCTTGATTAAGATGGGAAGGTTGTAGATAGGTCTATAAATTGCTAGCACGGCGATATCCAGCAGTGTCTTTACTAACGGGCTTGATGGTTACTTTCTTGGGTTTAGGAAGCTCATATTATTGAAGTGAGCACTTGATTAGTTGCTGTAACTCAGCACAGATTTCACAATAGTTTTGAAAAATTCCAAGTCTATTATCCTTTTTAGAGCCAATGTATCAAATTCCGTCATGGCAATTGAATTATTCCTGGGTCATTTGAAGTGCTGCATCATTTTTGTAATTTTGCTGGTTTGTGTCGATGTTTGACCTGATAGATTGTACATTTTCACTTAGGTAGCAAGCAAATTCATTCCATATATTTGTTGAGAGTAGTTCTGGCTTTGTTTGATTTGGGTGATTTGTGATCTTGTGAACGACAGCAAAGAGTGTGTGTAACGTTGAGGTTCTTACTAATTATAGCAGAACATTGTTGCTGTCTAGCTTTTACTAATTTTTTGTTATAATTGCAGAGACGTTAGTTTTCTGTGCAAATCAAAAAAACCTAGGAGTCTAGTTATGCTTTACTTACACCTCACTTTTATAATGATTATCCGGAAGTTTAAATTCCATTTTCAATTTCATTTCTTAAGATCTGGTCAAGGTTTAGAGGAATAATTGCCGTGTGTTTGTTTAAGTAACTGATATGAATTAAATTAATGTTTGGAGTTGCTCAACACAGCAGCCGACCGACTCATGGGGCTCATTACTCCCCCTCCCTATTTTTTTTTCTTTTTTCTTTTTTTATCATTAACAAGTTCACCTCCCTGTGGCTCCCTACCCTGGTTAATTTGTAATTCCATCCAACCTCAAAAAAGTACATGTGTTTATGGTGCATTAGATGATTAACTACAATAATAAAACGTTGTCGGTGGATGTTAAAGACGTGAGCAATAGTTTTCCATTCTGCTGCCCACATCTATAATTTATATCCGGCATTTTGTTTTTTGTGTCATTCTTTTGATTGATAAAACAGTGTGGGAGAAATGAATTTAGCACTTAATTGTTGTTGTTTTCCAACAAGGAAGAACATGCCAATAATTTGACTTTTTAAATTATTAGGTGCTGAAACCACATAGTGTTCTCATAATTCAAATAGTCCATCCATTCATCAGCTATCCTGCATATCTTGTCAAAATTCCAGAGGAAGGTCAGAAGCGTATGCCGGGCTGACACATTTACAGACAGACAACCTCTCACACATATGCGCCATTTCAGCGTTTGCACAATAACCAATCGCTACCAAAAACGGTGTCCTTTCAGCCACTTGTGCATGGTGATATTCAATTGACTGGAATGGAAAATGCAAGCTCTAAAATGTGGGACTAAAAGCAGAAGATTATGGGGAAAAAAAATACACTGTCACTTTTATTCCCTCGTAAACAGAGAAGAACATCTTTTCTAAATGAATGGCAATCATGAATGTGTCACATTCCTTCGAGTGGAGTAACGCGGGAACGCTGCTGCATGTTTGCCACTCAAGATTCATAGATTGATAACACAGTGATGTGTGCATCAACTGCATTCCATTCCTTTGCTATGTAGCTCATCATGTACATAGTTGTGGAGGGAAAGGCACAATCACAGGGCAAAAACAGCTGTTCACATTCACACACTCACTAAATGGAACATAATTAATACATAAATAAATAATAAAATGTCAAATATTGTATGTAACGTTTCAAAAACGCAAAGAGGAAAAACAGCGCTTACTAGAATTTGTCGAACATACTCATAATATTTGTCTGACGTGTGCCTCTAATGGATTCTGTCACACAACACGGCTCCCCGTTTACCATTCAGTCTAGTGGGCCTGACTGCCATTTTTTAAATTGGATCCCGAGGTCCACACAAGCAGCCAGGAAGCTGTGACACCACCAGAAAAAGAATGCAAGCAATTAATTTCATCTACGTCGCTGCGTGTAATAAATTTGTTATTTAATGAATACAAATGATTTGTATTGTAGTTGTTTTTCCATTTATGATTTATTATTGTCGTCATGTTGGCTCGTTCCCACGGTCAAAAAAGGACACACAATACCAAACTGTAAAAGTCAAGTGTCATGGTAACAATAACGGAACTTTTCAGTGAACCACCTCGTAATATATCATTGTGCCGCTTGAAGGGAATGTCAACCCCAAAAAAATATTTTCTATGCAGCCCCACTAGTTGAAACATTCTGATTGCTTTTGAGTGAAACAATATAAGTTAAACAGTAAAATCCACCTGTTATGGTACATCTCAAGAAACGGCCATTTTGCCTCCTGCTGTTGAATGAAAATTACATCATTGTTGCTCAGTGCTTCGGCAATGACCAATCATGGCTCAGTGTTTAGGAAACAGGTAAGCCGTGATTGATTGTTTCCTGAGCCTGAGCAACGTTTTTTTTCGGCATTATCAGGCAGCACAAAGTGACAATATTTTCGGCCCCCGACATGCAAAAAAAATAAATTAATCATATTTCACAAACACAATATTAATCAGAATACAATTTTTAGACTGGTGACGGCTGACAGAACAAATTATTATTGCAAAGTATTTTTGGGGGTTATCTTCCCCTTTAAAGATCGCATATGCACTGTATATGGAAAGTCTTAAAGCTTAAAGGATCTAGACTTTGCAAAGAGACTTAAATGTCCTCAGATGACCTGGGCACACACTCAAAAACATCTACCCTCAGGTCAAATTCCATCATCACAAGCTGGATTTGGATTGCTTGTCATGTCAGCTGGCTGCCCTCAGCTACCACGGTGCACAGCTGTACATGCACACACATGCACACACACAGAGCAGCTATGTTGCTATAGTATTTTGTTTTCAGATACCCTCTGACGTACATGAAACAGCGTCAGAATGAACTGACTTCTACAGGAAGTAAACTTGTCTGTCTGGAAATGTGGGGACAGCCGCTGGCTTGTTATAGCACCATCCCAACCGTCGTTAAATTATGGGTTGGATGGGTTGGTTGATCTAACCTAAGTGTGAAGGTGAGTTAAATATTTTAACTAATTCCCTCAATTCAATTGAATACATTGTCAGTACGAGCTCTAAGAATATTAATTGCATTAGATTACAATGTAGTCATTACATTGTCTATTAAACTCTTCAATTGCAAACATTTACCAAGATATTTGCGTGATTTGGTTATTCAAAGTATATATTATGTAATAAACAACACTAGACTCTCCAATAAAATTGCATGCAAAAGATTTAATTTCACTAATAAATAATAATAATAAAAATAATAATGGATGTATTAATTTACTTTTTTTATTTACCCAAAAGTGTCCTGAGGAATTTGGTCTATTTGAGGATGAACACCATTATTGCTCAAGAATGAAACATAATTAAAAAGTTCCATTCCATCAACTCTAAAGCACTGCACTAGAGTACAGTCTTTGACATTATTTAATTATTGATTGTTATTCTATTTACTATTACTACTATTATTTCATATACTATTTATGATAAAAAACATTGAACAAACAAAAATAGGAAAATAAATACATCATATTCACAAAGCCAAGTTTTCCAAGAAATGTTCACTTTGAATGAACTTTTAATGATGTCCATCATTTGTCCTCTCCTGCATAATCACCTGCACGTAATTATGAGTCACATTGTATTGGCTGCTCCGATCAACCAATCAGAAGACGAAAGCTTGTTGATCTTGTTATCAGCCATTGTAAAGATGCTGAGCAGTGAATCTAAAATCTGATTGGTTCACAAAAAGAAGCGGTCATCAATATGATGTGTGTGTGCGATGAGTCAACATTTGAGGTTTTGAAAGCTTTGGGCAAATTCCATGGACATGGCAACACATGGAAACTGAAATCTGATTGGGCAAAAAAATAATGAACCCACAAACGACAACAAGCTGTGAAACCAAGACACACACTATGAAATAAAGATGATAGACTGTTGAAAATGAGTCAATACAATTCATCGAAGTTGTAAATGTAGGTCAGTGCTTCTGATAGCGTTTGGGTCAGCTGAGAAAGCCTCGAAGACACCGATTGCACGCCACTGATATCTTTCCTCTTCTTGATTTCTTGGAAGCTAACTTTGCAAATGACTATGACTCTGCTTCACCAGAGTTCAGTGTGTCCCTTTGCTGTTCCGTTTGTCTGAGCACAGTCTGTCATGTGGAACTGTGTTGTGATAAGGCCTGATAAAAGCAGGAAAGCCGAGCAGAGATGTGTCAAGCTCTTCCAAACCACAGACAGGGCGTGTGTTTGTTTATCATCTGTCTGCTTTTTGCGCCGTCGTCTCTCCTTCCCGCATTCTATCATCTTGTTAGCTCTTCTTTTTGCTTTTAAACCCACACTGCATATTTCTGACTGATTTCCACCCCCATCAAATGTATCCCCTTTATAATCACCGCGAGGGGTTTTTGTGTTTTTGTTTATTACATGGTTGTTTTTACAAGGTTCTTCTTTTTATTTTATTTATTTATTTATTTTGCTCAACAACCCCTGCCACTTCAATCCTTTATTTTTAATTCTTTTTTCTTTTCTCTCCTCTTTTTTGTCACTTGTATGCTCTCAAAAGCCATACTAAATAAAATGCCGTTACCCCTGTGTCAAAATCAGTCATTCACTGATCCCCCAACCCTCCCCGAACTACTTCTTTTCTGTGGTATTTCATTTCTTTCCAGGATCCAAAAGAACAGTACTTATCACTTTTGAAATGTAAATAAAGTTTTGTTTTTTTTCTCAGCTGTAGCCTCCTCCACTAGCCGTGTTTATCAGGCCGACTTCAAAGTGCCACATGGTGCTCTATCTCTCCCCCGTTCTGTGAAATAGGGTCACGGGCGGCGCTTGGCTTTCAGAGAAACTTTTTCCTTTCATGTAAGAACCTTGTGGGTGAGGGGGACTAAAGGGGGCCATGCCAGGCAGCCACCCACCTCCCATACAATTGGAAACAAACACACTATGGCTCGTCATCTGCTCTGTATGTCAAAGGGCTGCGAGTGGGTGGTTATGGATGATGGTTATTTTGGTGGCGGCACTTTGTCTTAGCGATGTTTTCATTTCACCTGTTGTTTCACTGAGCTTTTCTCTCCGTTCTCTTTCCAGCTGTAATGGTACTGGTGAGAGCCTATGAGACTGCACCGACCGGACAAATGACAGAGGACAGAGAGAGTGAGCGAGAGCAAGCCAAATTGCAAAAATTGCAGAAGGACAAGGCCGCACGTTGATTAAGTCTGTGACTGAGGCCAAGAAGACGGAGGCAGACATTCAGGACAAGGGTCTGCTGGAAATGGATGAGATGCTTGTCTGCAGACATGCAGGTTAAGAGGTGTGCCAGAAATTCATGCTATTGGCCATGAGTGCCAGCCTGCCGCCCGGAGGATGGACTGCAGTTCAGCTACGTCATTCTCTCAAACATCTTTAACCTTCATCTACCCTCTTTGACTCAGACTCCAAACTGAAATCATTGGCTTAAACCCAAGACAAGACTTCTTCGCCACCCTCTTTAATAGTTACTTCCTGACTTCTTGACTGAGCGGTAGCATCACGCCGCAAAGGCAACTGAACCATCACGCCACTGTGGCTCAGCTTGCAGCATAAGAAGAATTGTGAGTGCGATATGCTTCCTTGCACGTGTGGAGCTGATGACGAGAGATGGCAGCGAGTCTGGCAGGAGATGCGCCTTGCTCTTGTCCGCCCTCACTTGCCCCAGTGGCATTGGGTCTGACCGGTTAAGGTGGGCCCTGTTGGCCATCGCAGCATTGGCCGCAGCTGTCAGAGTGCTGGAAGGAGCACTATGCAGCAAACTGACTCGCCAGACACAAATGCATTCAAAGGTAAACGCCGGTTATATCCATTTTAGGTCTGTGTGTGTTTAGTATGTTTGTGCATTACACTCAAAATGGCATCTCTGATATGCATAGGGGTGCATATAAAAATGTTTAGGTGTGGTCCTCACGAGAGCATCACGTTTTTTTTTCTCCCCACAATTGAGCTGCATGGCATATTAAAAAACGCCCACCTTTGACTCAATTAGCTTACGTAACACATCAAGGCCAGCGGTCCGGAGTTTTTTTTTTGGCTCCACCGAAGATAACACTCACCTACAACACGTCTGGCCACCGTCTACATCGAATATAATTGGTTGCGTCTGAGCCAATTGTGGCTGCGCATTATTTAATTTGCAGTGTTCATGAGCACTGGCACACCACTTGTGCGTACCCCTGGTTATAAACAATCTGTTGATATTTTGTTCTAAAATGAAATACACATTTTACCACATGACCGCTATTTGTTGTTTGCAGTGGTGACTTTGTTTAATAGTTTATACTTGCACTTTGGAAAACTGCAATAGCAGCAGTTTTATCAGCCTTGGGCAACATTTAAGATTAAGGGAAAATATTTTTTCCTGATAAACATAAAACTTTGACAACCTTCTTCGCAACACACATACACTGTTTATTTGATGTCTCACCACGCGTGCACACTCGTACACACGCACACCTACAAACGCACATACCTACACGCACAATTCTAATCATTAAAATATCGGAGCCGTGGAAGCGAATGTCTTACTGATGCTGTAATTCTTGGATAAGATTCTACTCTTCTGTTCTGTTGTTAATTCATGCTGCTATATTTATAATGGATAGAAATATCGGTTAAAAACAGTTTCTTCCTGGAAGCACAGCTGTATGACTGTGTCTTTATGAGTGTCATACAAATGATATCTTGACTCGTGCTGGAGTAGGCACTTGTTATCCTCAACAGTAAACTGTGTAAATTATGTTTTTATTTATTTTGAGACATGTTGGATGATAGCTCAGTGAACTGGGCTTGAAATCTCATATTGCCATCGGTATAAATGTTCTGTTGGGGGAAATAAAACCACTAAAGGTCGTCTTCATTGTTTTGTAAAATATATGTTGGGAAAGTCAAAACTGTCACCGTGTGGATGTGTTTAAATGACAAATTTGTACATGAGTCCGGTGAGCATCCTCAATCTCATTCAGCTGACCAAGCACGTCTCACCTGTTTAAGGATGTGATCATGTGACATTTGCAAGCGGAACCGTGAGCAACTGTGATGTCATTTTCAGTCAACAGCAAGAGACAAAATGGCCCCTGAGATGGATAAAAACTGGTCCATTTTGATGCTTAATTCATATTTCACAAACGCAATATTAATCAGAATGCCATATTTAGACGAGTGAACACATTATTGTAAATAACATTTTTGACTTGACCTCCTCTTCAATGGCATTTTGAGGAATATGTTTCTCACAAAACATATTTGTACACAACCAATCAAAGTATTTTTTTCATAATGTCTCCTTTGAATATTTTAACACACTAACTTACTTATAAATCTTTGTGTGCACCTTGTTGTTACTCTAAGCGCGATCAACTACTATAAATTCAGAAAAATATCACCAGTCTTTTCTTTTTTGAGGCATGTGTTGCATAATGCATTCGCCTTGCACACCTGCCCGTGCAAGTATGCGTTTGCGTGTGTGCATGTGTGTGTGTATATCTATTGGTCTGTTGTGGTCAGTTTCCACAGAGGTCCTGAGGGGTCGGGGGCAAGTCGTCACCGACAGTAAACACAAGCACTGACATTCAGATGCAGGCAGACAGCAGTGGTCAATAGCAACAAGGTTAAAACAGGGTTTGTTTACTGAGCGTAGTTCATGTCAGGTAAAATAAATTTGCACACTATGTCTAGACTTTTTATCAGTCCATCTATGTCTGCTTCAATGGATTTCTATCCATACTGATTGTCATCTTGCGACAAGTTTGCTTTGTACCCAAAAAAATGATAGCAATGTAGAGGGACCGGATAACTAAAACTGTGTGATTAAAAAAAAAAATCCTACCAATTTCATCTAGCATTTTAATCTCTGCCTGTGATAGGCGACTCACTCATCATTTTAGATATAATATGAAAGTCACGACTGTATATACACTTTAGTTTAAATGTATACTTTGTCAGTTAAAATCAATCAATGGTTTAGATATGAATCGATGAAAAGAAAAACTGAAATGTCCAAAAAGGTGTGTTTTAAAATCTGCATATGCAAAGATGTTTTTATATCAACATTTTATTTTTCTGCCCATCACATTTGTTGAAACTGTATTGTGTTATTGCATGAAAAACGTTTAGAAGACCCCGAAACCAACAGTTTTAACTGATCATCTTGTTACCCTGTTAAGTTATCCCTTCTACTACTATATAATTTTAATATTTTCCAGATGGGGCATGTGATAAACTTGCATGGCTTTCAAGGGCAACGTAAATGTTGCGATCTCGTCAGGGTACGTTCACGTTCGCAAATGCAAGATAGAGCCTTGTTTGTATTTACTACAGATTTGAGGACTACTAAGAAATTGGGAAATTACTTTTGTGGCTGCTGCCAAGTTGTTTAATGTCTATATGGCATATAGTGATTTAATATCACATTAATGAATGTGATGGTATTTAATCAGATAAAGAAAGCTGATCACTGACCCATTTAAGAAAAGTCCCAAGTCCTCTAAGACCTGCCTTGCGTATTGTGAAGAGTAAGAATGGGAAATGGCAAACTCATTTCCAGAGGTGGGCACTTTACGTCCGCGACCTAGGCATCCTTCCGTCCTTCCCCTTACGTCCTGATTCATAAAAAATAATCGCCCTCCGTCCTCGTTCATCCTCGTCCTTTTAAAGTGCTTCCCGTCCTTGCACCCCCCCCCGAAAATAAAAAAGCATCCGTGCATGAATAGAGGCTATCGCCAGAGGTTTTGTGATTTAAAAACATTATTTAAAGCTCTAGCTGGCCAATTTCCTTTTCACGTCCACTTACCGTATATTGCGGATTACAAAACACACCTGATTAAAAGCCGCAATATCTAAATTCAACCATAAAAACGGATTTGTACATAGATTAGCCGCTTCAGACGAATAGCCGCAGGTCTCCACGATATTAAATGGGCATTTTTTATTTCGTAAAATCCGGGAGATGTTTCTTATTTGAATTCTATTCCTGCGGTATCAGATAATCAGCAAGGTCTGCAGAAGCCGCATAACGAGCCTGATCATTGGAATCAAGTGTGTTGCAGCAAGGCGAGATGAAAAAAAGGCAGGCCAGCGGACCTCAGGGATCCGGATTGAGTACCCTTGCTTATTATACCTTTACCCACAAGCATGTGTGAGAAGTCTGAAATTACAAACAAAATCCTATAATTATATTTCACAAACTGTCATTTGGCTTTGAATATTTTGGTCTTTTTCTCAAAGTTTGGACTCAGACCCTGAAATTGATCCTGAATCAGTTCTCATTTGCTCATCGACTGTCAGAGTAAAAGACTTTTATTGACCATCGAGCAGGCAGCCCATTCCTCACAAATGGCATTTTGATTCATGTTTCTCGTAAATGCCTGGCTGTTATGATTTTTTACGATTCACTCATTTACAGGCTCGGCCAAAAGTAGATGTGCATGTTTGAAATTAAACAACACCACTGACAATTTATAATATAAGGGATCAATGGGTTCAGTAGACGAAGTGAGACCCTCTTTTACATTTGTACACACTCCAATAAAGTGTGCACCTCAGGAGCTATCAATACCGAGTGCATCTTGAATCATGTTGACCCTTGATTGCAATTCTGTTCAAAGATGCAGGAGCAAATGATTCACGAACATCAAGACTTTCTTCATAAAGTCATCTGTCGGATGAGTCTTGTTTCGTATGTTTTCAAATTGGGCCAGGTGAAAAGGTGTATTAAGTGGATGAAAATCCTCATTTGACTCTCACGTCGTCATCATCATGAACTGAACCAATAAAACCAGCTGCTTGTTCACAGTGTGGACTGGGCTGTCCAGTGAAAGTGTTGTCGGGATCATTTTCTTAGATTACAAGCCTTTTGATGTAACCGTCCCCGAATTTGAAACTGTGGCTTATTGTTATAATTCTAATATTTTTTGGTGATTGTTCGTTGTACGAGATAGGGCACCTCTTCATGAAGCTGTGGCAGCAAGAGACTCCCTTGATGCGACCTTCCCATCGTTAGAGATTTGATGACGTGGCAGCGTTACACTTTTTTTCCAAGATGGCGGCGCGCATAGACGCAGCGGCTAACAGCTCTCCCTCCCAGTGCTCCTTATTCTAATTCTAATTCTTTCGCCAATAATAATACCAAAACATTTTGGTGGGGCATGTGTGTGTGCGGGGTTGGTGGTTGAAAAGAATGTTTATGAGGTGAAGAAAAAAAAACTGAGTGGAAGATTGAAAGAGTAAATCTTGGACTCTTTTATTGATAAGATGCAGACCGGAAATTGTGAACTGTGTTGCTGTGGTTTGGAAAGCTTTGAGGAATATTGCAACACTGAAGGAGGAACTTTTAAACAGTTAAGAGATTAAACGTGTTTAGCAAATGTAATAAAATAGAAAATGAGTTTAGATCAACTTTTGTTATGGCAATATATTATTTGTTATACCAAGTTTGCGTGAATTTGTTTTGGTGAGATTTTTTGCATAACTGCATTTGCTGATTACGATAGCGTTCCATTTCTCTTTGTGTTTCGGCTTGACAGCATTCTTTTATCCGTCTTTCCATCCCTAACTTGCCTTTCTGTTCATACCAGTGAAAAACACACCCTTGGCGTGATGCCTCCTCCACTATTTCATTGATGATGATGATGAGAGGATGATATGATGATGATTATGTGGGTGATGTGCGGTGCCTGGTAGTCCTCCACGCATTGCGCTTTGAATCTAGGCCAGACAAATCTGGCCTGTTTTCATAAGACCAGTGTGAGTCCTTTAAGGTATTTTATGTTTATTTTTTCCCCAACAAAATTCCTCACAGCTTCTACATCTGGAACTTTCCCTCATCTGTACACATGGTCAAGAATTCATTTGGTGACCATCGGGTTTTCGCTCACTTCTCTCCCCATTGTTCTGTTCGGCCAATGGCTCATCTCCGCGATGATTACATTATTATTGCGTACCGATTAAGTCCTAAATGTTTGCTATTCAGGTCTAATTGAAGTCACTACACGCTAGAGAATATTCTCCAGTTGTAAGACCTTATATAGACACGTGAGTTTCCAGTTATGTTAACTAAATGTACTACGTTTGTACTGCAGTCAAAGTGTGCAAACATGAATAAGGATCCAAAAACCACCAAAGTCGAATATTGTATTTCACTCGACTCACTACCTTGTAACTATAGGTGTGTTTGGCATTATTTTGTGGGAAAAGCGTTTAACAATGTTTTCGGTGATTCCAAGTTAAAAAAAATAAATAAATAAATCCATCTCTGTGATGTCTTTGCAAAGATTCCGTGTTTGAACGTGGAGTCCTGGAACGAATAAAGCAAAGCGGACAATGCATGCACATACTTCTTTTTAATGTGGCTTTAAATCAGGTTCGGAAATGATGGTTAAACTATTTGGCAACAAATTGACACCAATAAGTTTTCTGTGTGTAGCAGGAAGACAAAAGATATCATGTCTGAACGTTGAAGACGCAAGGATGGAGCAAGATCACGGCACACAGTACAAGCCACTCGATTTTCACCTCTGGATTAAGTTTAAAATTTTTTTTCTTTTGTCATTTAATGTGCAACGACACGTATAATTGAAAGGGACAGTATTGACAATCAATGTTATCATGTGATCTCAAGAGAGGTCCGTAATAGGCATGAGCAATACCCGCCAATTTTAATTCAATATGATACAGATTAATTTGGGGGATTTTTTTTTAATTATTATTATTCGATAATATTTTTTCTTACAAGATAATTAGTACATAACATAACTTGATTTACCAAGTGCCTGTTGTCTTCTGCATTTAGAAAATTTGGAAAATCTTCTTGGCTGCCATGTATTGCAAAAGCGAGGAGGGTATTTCTGTCAAAACACAACATTTAGTAAGTGAAAGTCTACTGTGAAATTCACTTATCCAGCTATATAACCACTTGTGGAAAGGGGGGGAAAATGTCACTAAAGTCAATGGTGCTGATGTTCTGACTGGAAGTACATTTTGGAGTAAATCTCCCAGTTCTTCATCATTTTTGTTCCCATATTTTCAAATATCCTCCCCAGAGGTCGTCGAATACAGAGTTTTTCCAGCCAAGTCATCCTCAATCCAAGTCCCAGTTTTCTCGCTTGGATACAATCTTTCTCCCCATCACTGGTCACCTTTCTCTGCCCATCTCAGTTTATCTAAAACTGTCTATCATCTCCTCCTCCCGCTTGCAGTCCGCCTCTTGTGGTGTGGTCTTCCACCAAAGTCAATCCATATTGAGCTGTCTCCATGTGGAGCCCTTGCCCATCCATTTAGCGACTGACAGGTGGGGTTATTAGAGGAGGCGCTACCTCTGCCTGCTTGCTCTTGGGCCCGAGGCTTCAAACACATTATATTTACCCTTCTTCCTGTCAACACTGTGGTGAACTTCTCTATTTTTCATCTCTAATAAGCTTGGCATGTAGTATTGATTCTGGAAATTGATTTGGAAGATCTACTGTATGTTTGACTGAGTTGTGAGGATTCTATCAAAATTACATTCCGGGGATTTATGGCAATGCATGTAAAGTTAAAACAGCAAGGAGATTCCACTTTGTATCTTGTTGCCATCGTTGAATTTGTAATTGATAAGATGACGATGAATAAGGGAGAGACTGCAAAGAGTACCGGGAGTCGAATGAGTGAGAACAGTCCGTTACATCGAGGTATTCATGCCGGAAAGGGATGGGGACGTTGCCGGAATGGGGTCGGGGCCCGACAATTTTTATGAATAAGGTCCGAAAGTCGAGGCCGGTACGGCACCAAGATCGCCGCCACAGGGCGGGGACTGACTGGCAAAAAAGGGTCAAGTGCCCAGGTCTGCTAAACACTTATTTGTTCCCAAATACTGGATTTCTTTTGCCACTTAATCATAAAATTAAAAAAAATATCAAAAAAAGTTGTGAGCATGACCAGCAACCCAACAACATGAGTAAAATTGACCTAGCCAGATCATCAGTTTTTTTTGTCACATTTCATGGACAGGTTAGTGCCACCACTACCGGAATAGAGAACATTGCTGTTGGCATTGTTGGTTAACTGAAGAATAATTTCTCGAGTGGTCGGAAAAGTCGATAAATATTTCACCAGTGCCCACAAGTGCACATTCAAACAAAAGAATCACTTTCAAAATGAAAGCAAATCATATTGATGGTTTTATTATGACTTTACTGATTGCACAGGGCGGTCAGAGACTGGCGAAAGGATCTGGATGTGACCGATGGGCAGTTCACTCCGGTCTGTTCTAGATGGGCATCCATCTATCTATTCTCTGTATCTTCAGTAAGTTCACGAGTGTGGTGGAGCTTATCGCCTCTGATTTTGGACAAGATCCGAGCTACACGCAGAACTGGTCGCCAACCAGTCGCTGGGCACACCTGACTTTGCTTGTAATGCTGACGTTGTGAACTCTCCTTTGAATTTTTTAAAGTGAAAACAATTGTGTACCCTTTCCCAAGCAAAATAAGCTCTTCAACTATGATAGTATTTAATAATTTGTGTTTCTGTTTGAGGCATGGCATGGCGTCGCTCATAATTCCTATTGCTCAGGGCTGGGCAAAATAGTTTATGATGGGCAAAAAAAAAAAAAAAAAAAGCCTTCTGAAAATTTCGAACTATTTTCTGCTCTCTCCTTTTTTCCACGGCACAGAGTTTTCTATGCGAGCTTGCAACAGTCTTGATTTGTTGAGCTGAGCAGGAAGCCAGACTGCCTATCTCCTCTGATTCAGTTGGCGATAGCGGTTACTCAGTTTAAGATGTTATTTTGGATCTGCCTTCGTGCTGAGACGCACTGCTTGGACGGCTCCGTAAAGTGTGTGTGTGAATATGTGATGTTTTAGTACATGTGTGTAATGTAATAATATTCATGATTGGGTGGGTGTGTACTTTGAAGCTGACAATGACACTCACTCGTAAAAATTAACCTTGATTATTAGACACAGTAAGCGCACCCACAGTTAATACAGTCTGCGCAAATGTTATGAACTAGTTTGTGATGGAAGAAAGTGAATGGAAGAGGGTTAAGTCTGAAATGACAATAATGGTTCCATCAAGACGTAAATAGCTGTGGGTTTTTGGAGAGTTGGTAATTATACGTACGTTTCATCTGAAGTACTTACAAATTATGGAAAAAAATTCATTGATGTAACATCACTGTGGGCGTTTCCATGTTAACATACCTTGTTCATGGTTTGACTGATGCCCAAATGCTTGCATCTAACAAATAATTGCTCATATTCAAAAGTAAGGTCTAATCTTTGTGTAACATTCAAAACAATTGTGCAAATTAAGGAGTAAATCCTTTAAACAAGCTAGACTGAGCTAACCTCAAAACATAATAGTTAAAATAATTATCAGGTATTTTATTGTAGTTTGTAGTTCCACATTCAAATGGATTTAGTGAAATCCCCTTCGAACTTAGATGCTATTATGTGATTATTAGGTCTGTGCGATATGGACATTTCTGATTGATATTCATGTCAGAAATCTCAATAACGATATGAAAATGATATTCCGTAAAAACTAAGCAGGTTTTGTAAAGCAGAAACAAAATGGCAATAAAAATCATGTGGAAACGGCATTTTTTAAAATTTTAATTCACTGACTGTCCTCTAAATTAATAAAGTTGACGCTAAATAAAAGTTCACATTGTTCTGATACTGAATTTATTGATAAAAACAATTTTATTCTACAACAGAAGTGTTTGTTTGCTGTTTGTGTTGCATGTGGGTGTGTTAACTGTATCAATGCGTGTGTCATTTTGTCGCAATTTGTCCATGCATTTGTGGCTTGACACGTTACATAGCTTTATTGCTCACAGGGAGTGATGCTCCCGAACCCGACTTGGAACTGGCCGTCGCCAATAAATTACACTTGGGCACGCACACACCATGTAATGTGATGTGTGGACTCTCTGCAATGTGAACGGTGCAAGCCTGTTTCACGTTTTGAGGTCTCCCTGTATCACTTTTCTCTAATCCGAAAAATATATTGTCAGACAAGGAACAGAAATCAGAAATGAGCAATAATCACGAGGAAAGTGATATTTTGAAATGCGAGGCTTGCTCCCATTCATTGAATGGACCGACGAGACGTGCGCCACTTGTACTTTTTTAACTCAAGCTTTGCTGTTTCATCCGATGATACATATCATATTCAATTTAGGTTGTAGTTATCGAAGCTCAAGTTAATAAAAAACCCACTAGAGGTCACCCATCCAGGCACGTTTAACTGTGCAGTTCGACAACCCTGCAAACAACCACACTTGTAAACATATTGTGAAATTAATACCAAACTGAACATTATTGTATTTGTAAGGACCCTTTTTTTATGATACTGGTGAAATGTTTACAAGCCTAAATTAATACATGCTTGCGCACGTATACACGGCACTCACACACACACACTGTCTGGACTGCAGGAAGGAGCCACATTTTTAAGGTCTTTTGCTGTTCTCTCACAAGCTTGCACTCCTCCACTATAGATGTCATTTGCCCCGAGTCAGCACAATGCTGTCTTGTTTAATTATCCTGGTAGCACAAGCAATACAAGAGGAAAAGAGAAGGTGGGTAATAGAGAAAAAGATGGCGACAGCAGGAAAGGAAGAGAGGCCAAAATAGGATGGAATTGAGGATTTGAAGCAGGGCGGGTGGGGGATTGAGGAGAAGCAGGCTAAAAAGGAGAGCAGTGAAGCAGGAGAACAGTCATTTGGAGGGATGCCCTATGACTCATTGATGCAACTGCAACACATTTAATACCTTGGTGGCCTACAAAAGCTGACGCTTGTTTTATATCAACAACTCAGGTTGGGGTATAGAGATAGAGCAGAGTAGGCAAAATCATCCATGCATCCATTTTCTATACCGCTTATCCTTTTTGGGGTTGCAGGCTATACAGAGACAAACAAGCATTCACACTCACATTCACACACTAAAGAAAAGTTCACACACACACACACATATATATATAACTGGTTAGCACGTCTCACAGTTCAGAGGTGCAGGGTTCAATTCTGGCTTCGGCCTTCCTGTGTGGAGTATTCATGTTCTCCCCGTGTGCATGTGAGTTTTCTCCAGGTTCTTTAAATTGACCCTTGGTGTGAGCGTGAGCGCTAGTGGTTTTTCATCTTTGTGTGCCCTGCGATTGGCTGGCAACCAGTTAATGGTGTACAACCGTTACAGCCCGAAGATGTGCCACAGAGACTCTGGAGCCCATCCGAGCTGATTTTGAGCAACAGACAGTTGCCTAGGGCACATACTGTATCAAATGACAACGAAGGCAGACATTCGAACCAAATTCTCCACCTCATCTTGTCACTGCAATTCATGTCATGCTTAGACATGTTTGACACATACAAAGTAAATTCCAGTTCATTTGTCTAATGTGGGAACTCCATATTTATGACATTATGGTCCGATTTTTACCCATTTAGACATTAATTTAACTGGCGAGATCATTCAGCCTTGGTCTGCACTTCTAGATGCAAGGAGTGCTCCACAACCAGACTGCACTGAGGATAAACTTGGAGATGGAGTGTATGTTACATGTCATAAACATCTCCCTTTTTAATGCTGTAGAATGATCTAAATATGAGAGTGAGTTGTGCAGAAACAGCAGCCCTGTGGTCCTCATTTACTCGTCATCCTCAGACATGAAAACAGATGCATTCCGAACAAATGCCCAAGGACACCATAATGGCCACACGCACGTTGCTAAAATGAGCATCCGCCTCCAGTCTGTCAAGTGGTGGAGGCAACACTCTGTGCAGCCACACACGTACTTGTCATTGTGCCATTCATGTCACACTTTTTTTTTTTTTGTCTGAGTCTGCAAGTCTTTATCCTCTGTGGGATCGAGTCTCTTCTGCTTCCAAAACACTGCAGGAATTCAGAGGAAACGGAAATGGCTCCCAAAAAAAGTCTTTATCTCCTCGCATAATTTCGATGACCTTTAATGGGAAGTGTTATTTCAACAGAGAATGAGTGGTCCTTTAATCTTCCAGCGATGTTTTAATAGACAGGTCAAAGAAGTTTGACTTGAATGTGACTGTAATTCCTTCGTCTGTCTTACTCTCATGTTCCACGCTTTAATAGTCCTCATCTTCCTTTGCCCTCTTTCATATCCTCACGTTTTTCTCCTGCTCGAGCATTCACGTTCTTTTCATTGACGCAGATTAATGAGTCGACTTTAATGCCATTATGTTTGGCACCCTTAAACAGCCAATTGAATGCAGTTGCATTTCTCCACTTCCGGCTGATATAAGACTATTTCCAGCAAAATGCAAGTGGGAAATATAATTAACACATGTGCAGTCGGTTATAAAAGTGTATAGAGTTAAGGTAAGGCAGGTGAATAAGTCCGTGCAAAGAGACATAAATATGCTGTATAGACAGAAGTGAATAGCAATGTGCAGAGCTGAATAGTAAAGAGTATGAGTGCAGCAACGAGAAAAATGGTGGACAAGCAAGAAAAAGCTGTTGTGCAAAATAGAATGTCCTTGGGAGGCATCTTTGGCAATGTTTTTGACTTCAGTGTTTGTGATAAATGTCCTCGATGAAAGCTCACTGCGATAGATCGAACACGCCCCACTACAACTCCTTCGTTGTGGATGAGACGTGCGTTTGGCTCGAGCTCTCTCGAATTCCACAATGATGTGCTCGGCATTTGGGTGTTCAGCTCCTGGTTTTTGTAGCATGCCACGATGATGTAATCTGCAGCTCTTTTATGGAGCTGTAGCGCACAGCCTTTATCCAGTGCGAAGGTACAACTGCCTTAGTCAAGGGCAGGTTGGAAATGTCTGTGAAGACTTCATACATATGCTCAACGCAAGATCACCAAGCTATTGCATCTTTGCATTCATCTTGCTCAGAGTTGACATCTACTCTGGAAAGTATGTGATGTCTGTCGGACAATCCGATTCAATGTATTGTCCTGTGGAAACAAGAAAAAAAAAATGTGGTTAAAGGGGAAGTGTCATGTCATGTCATTATCCACAGCGCTTATCCTTTACAGGGTCGTGGGAGGGTGCTAGAGCCTATCCCAGCTGACTACGGGCGAAAGGCGCACTACACCCTGAACTGGTCGCCAGCCAGTCACAGGGCAGACATAGACACCGTCACTGAGTGGGAACTGAACCCACGCTGCCCACACCCAAGTCAGGCGAGTGTACCACTACACCATCCGTGTAAAGGGGAAGTCAACCTAAAAAATGTCTTAACAATAATATGTTCTATGCGCCTTCTCAAGTCTAAACATGACATTGCCATGACAAATTTAATGTTAATCAGAATGTCATCTTTTTACATGTGAAGGCGCGTAGATCATTTTATTGCCAATATTTTTTGGAGGATGGGGAAGTAAAAAAAATTAAGCTTGAGAGAGGGAGACAGCCACAAGCCACTGGGGTCAGAGGAGCAGTCCTTGATATTGGATGTATACTGAAAAACGTCTGGTGGATTTAAAAAAAAAAAAAAAAAGAAATGTAAGCGGCACAGTGGTCAACTGGTTAGTACGTCCACCTCTCAACGCAGAGGTCGAATCCAGCTCCAGCCTTCCTGTGTAGAGTTTGTATGTTCTCCCCATGCCTTTGTGGGTTTGCTCCGGGTACACCGGTTTCCTCCCACATTCCAAAAACATGGGTGGTAGGTTTGACACTTTAAATCAGGTGTGGGCAAACTCCGGCCCGGGGGCCACATGCGGCCCATTAAACCTTTTAATCCGGCCCACCAAACTGGAAAAAAACAATTAAATGAATAAATGTTAATGTTTTGTTTTCTAAATATTATAGTTTTTCAAAGACATATATATTGTTGTAATGCTTTTGTTCACTTTCATTTCAAATTTTTCTCCGAGTAGGTGAGGTTACCAAAACACTCCATCCATCGGCTCCTGGTCCGGCCCCTCTGTCAAATTTTAGAAGCCATTGTGGCCCGCCAATCAAAAAGTTTGCCCACCCCTGCTCTAAATTCTCCTTAGGTGTTATTGTGAATGCGAGTGGTTGTTTGTCTTTGTGGCTAGCAGTTCAGTGTGTACCCCGCCTACTTGTGAGGAGAAGCGACTTGGATAATGGATGGATGGAAAAAGAAATGTATGGACATTGGTTGAATGCATTAAGATCATGTTTCCTTTGGATGACTATGATTTCAATTTGTGCAAAATTCATGCGGGTGAACAATGAACTTGGTTGTTCGGCTGTTGTTTGATAGCTGCACAACGTTTGCAATTGTGGCCATGTTAGCATTAGCATCGGGCTGACAGGAGATCACAGACAGGAAGCAAGGAGTGAAGTCAATGAGGAAATTATAATTGAAGGGTGGAATTGTGTTTAGGAAAAGTAATAATAGTCATAATAATTTATGGTATTATTCATTATTTTGTCTCACACTCAACACTAGTTTCATTTGAATTATTTGCTCAGCATTTGTGTTCTTCAGCTCTTTAGAATTCTCATGCAATAATGTGTTTTATAAAATGATAGTCCACCAAATAGAATGTTTTACCCAATTTACGTGTATTGCATTGCATTTAAAAAGGGAAAAAACAAACCTTTTGTTTTTCGATTAATTATGATGTTATTTTAATGGGATGAGCTCAAATTGTTTGCGCTGTGTGGCACCTGAACTTCAATGAATTTGACACCCTTGTGCCTATGGCATTACAATTCTCTCTTAATAAACACAGGTGACAAAGGTGTGAGATTTATTTTCTATTTTTATAGATTCAGTCTATCAATCATCATCCACCAACATAACACATCTTGACTGGGTATATATGACACTATTCCTTGTAAATCTGCCCCAAATTTGACAGACTGTGGTTAGACACGGTTACAATCTGATCTAGGCCCTGGCAAAGTCATCCCTGCAATATCCCTCCGGGCAAGTGACCGTGTTTGGAGTTGAATATATGCTTTGGATTTTTCTAATACTGATAAACAAGCTTGGAATTTTGAGTAGACATCTGAAGGTTTAATCCCAGAATTGAGTAACATTTGGAACGGTTCATAATTCTCTTCAACTTTACTAAAGCATAGTCACCTTAAATCTGCCGCCTTTGTGGACAACAACTGAAATTATAAAATTAACTTTATTTGGGATTATATTAAGTCCGTTTAGTTTCTTCATTTGTAAAGTTACCCATGGGTTTGAATTAGTCTGCTTCGTTGTGAACACTACCCCAGTTCTCGTTGTAATGAAATCTCTTACTTCTATTTCTTCTTAAATTTAAAAATTGTTTTTTTTATTTGTTTGTATAAGACTTTTTTAATCATCACATGAATTGTGTTAGTACTTCTGAAATTTGTACGACTGATTCACAAAAACTAATGATATGTAGATTCAGTTCCCCCCTGCTTTTATGATTTGCCACGACGACCTTAAAAGTAGTTTTTATTGGCTAATGCCCTTGTTCTTTGCTTTTTAACAGCCTTACGGGTCCTCGTTTCATATCCATTACATTTGAGTGTCTTAGAAATTGCTGTGACATCTTACCAGCCACACATTCGTCCTTCTGGCATTTTCACATCCCTGTAATTAACCTGTACGTATGTTGTATGTTTGTAAAGAAAAGGGCTCCACGTACGTTAGTGTGCAAATGAGGGGTTAAGTTGTCTCCTATTTTAGCGCTTTGATTCTGTTTCAGGGCCTTGACCAAAAGCATTGACATAAAGCGAGAGGATAGATGGAGGGGTGGTTGAAGAGGGAGAGACAAGTGGCTCGAAGAAAATTGGAGAGTTATATAGCACGATAGAGTGGAAGAGAAGAGGACAGGCAGAACACATGAGAATGAAAGAGAAGGCAGAGAGATGGCAAGGTAGACAATCGACTAATAGATAAGGCAGCGTGAGGAAAAGCAAGACAGGGCAAGTCACTGAGGCTTTGCTAATTGCTACTTGGAAAAAAAGGGGAAAAGTCTCTTTCCAAAGAATGGTCATGCTGGTTTGTATTTTCAATCAGATCTCTGTTCCTTCAATTGACAACCCCCCCTTGTTTTTCCCCCGCCGCAGTCTAGACGAGACCAGAACAAGCTGTTCTTGTTGTGAGGGGAAGAGGAGAAAATGCAGTATCATTAAGTTGCTTGCTGCCAAAAGGGCAATTCGCAAGGACTGCCACAAGGAGACGGACTGCAAATGCTTGTTAGAAGACCATCTTGTACTTTCAACTAGTCGGAGCTGCTTGTCTTTTAAGTGGTGATTACCTGCAGTAAAACACAGAGTTGCGGACCACCCCTAGAGGGGGGGCTGAATTTATGAAGTTATTTTTCCCCTTGTCCATATTGGATCTCGTCCACTGTCAAATTAAAAACCAACCCAAAAAAACCCAGACAACAACTAAGGAGCTGAACAAGCAATAATAAAAGCTGATTGTTTGATCGATGGAAACTTTTGCGATTGAAACCAAACTGGGTCCCCGCTCACTTGTTATTATCAATGTGTGTGTGTGTGTAAAAATGTCAAACGAAAAAGTTGTGTAAAGACGGCGAGCACGATTTGCTAGCAAATCTTCACACCACAACAAGGATATGCTATGATCACTTTATATCAGGCACTTTTTTTCTTTTTTATGTACATTGGGTCGTAAGATCAAAGTTCTACACTAGTATCCGTAAATGGCATTGGCGCGTTATTTGTTAGTCCTCTCCGATACCGATGCCAGTGTTTTAATGCCGTATTGTGGACCTTCTCGATACTAGTATTGGTATCGGTGCAACACTAGCTCAAACGTAGAATCTACGCAGAACATAACATGTGAGAACTCAAGAGCAGGTTGTCGCGTGAAAAAAAAAAAAAAAAGCATCCTATGATTTTGCGTGTGCCACCAAGGTGGCGTGTGCACTTGACCAAATGAGGAAATTCAGTATTCAGTATGTCCTGCCTCTGGGTTCTGCATGGTGGGAATTTGAGGTAAGGTGACTTTGCAAAAGAAAAAAAAAGATGCTAAAAATCTTGCTGGAGCCTAGCTTTTTACCTTTTCTTTTTTCTCCTTTTGTTTTTAAAGCTGCACATTCAGTTGTAAAAGGCAGTTGAAATCAATTAAAGTGACAGACTCAATTTATTCAGTGGGAGGGACCTCTGACATTTTAAAAATAAAATCAAATTTGATATGAGAAGAAGTTTCTGACTTCATTTAGTTTGTGTCTCACACGGTGTCTGGAAAGATGCGCCCACAATACGCAGCACACACACACACACACACTCAGGGATTGTGGTATAATTCTCTTACATCTACTTCCGATGCGTACTTAAAAAATATTTAAATTATTATTATTTCATAACACCTTCCTGGGCAATGATTATATATTTGTCTGTATTATTGTTGTATTGCACTGGAGAGGGGAGCTCACTAATCTCGTTGCACTCTTGAGTACAATGACAATAAAGGGATTTCTAATTCTAATTCTAATTCTAATTTAAACACTTTATGTCTACTAGTGACAGATATGACCATGGCATTATGGGATGTCCATCAGCCCACTCACTGCACTCTTTAGAAAATGATTAGTGTGGCTGGAGGGAATTTAATGAAACGTTGAATCATGTGGTCAAATAAACGCAATCCGGTCAAAGGTCAAGTTCACATCATACACTCAGATTAGGCTTTGTATTGTGTATAACTAAGTCCTTTATTTATCCTGGTGAATTGAAATATTTAGTAAGAAAATTGTGTTTCATGAAACGATGGCTTCTCTAATTTCTTCCATTCAAAAGTGTATCTGTGGACTGAGCACCATAATTGAGATCTTTTTGGCGCTTAACGGTGCAAATTAACTGAACTTGCCCATTCAGAAGTTTGAAAAACGACCAAAACTGACACACTCCAGTTCCATATTTTCGAAATGATGCATATTTTTATGTTAGATTCTGTGAACATGCACTCACAGTGATGAAATAGTCCATTTTTTTTTTTTTGGTGATGTTCAATCCAAATTTTACCGTGAGTTTTAGAAGCCTCGGAATGCAACTACAGTGCACTATTTCTGTCGCAATATTCCGAGACAGAAAATGCACCGTGCATCTAAAGTGGATTATAAGTACAGCAGTTGTTCAGTGTAAGGATCTCTCTGATTTTGATGTCACATCTCTCTGGTTGAACAGAGTGCAAGTTCCACTGCACCAATGGGAATTGTTTGCGTCTGGGCTCACTGATCTGCAACCAGCTCAATAATTGCGGGGACAACAGCGATGAGGAGAACTGCCCCATGGTCACCCAGCACCCTCCACCGGGCATCTTCAACTGTGAGTGCTGCAGGACGCTGCCTTCACTTCTTTTCTTGTCTTTGGCATGAACTCCTCACACATCTACTGCTCTCCGGGGGATGTTTAATGAGGTTTATACTGTGAAATTGTGTACTATGAAAAGGTGTGGCTGCTCATCACAGGAAAAGAAAAACAATAAAATGCATATATGTTTGAATAGGTGCATTTTTTCAGCCAGTATTTATGTTGCAGAGAACAAAAATTGTAATTTTCAAATTGGTGAGGGTTTGCTGCACCTATTTTTGCACTGTTAGGTGAGATGAGTCGTGGGTAAAACTGCATTCTGTTTGCCGCGGTAGGTTTTTGTGCTGAGTTTGCGTTTGTTCAAGATGGGTTTTATGCAAAATCCGAGAACCAAATGTGCAGGTGGAAGAAAATGTGGAAAAAATCTCCCTTTGAAATTGAATTAACGATTGCTTCTCGTAAGCAAAAAATGTTTTAACCCCAGCAAGAGCTCTTTGTCCATATTTTTCTTACGTATCTTCCACATCCTTGCTGAAAAAAAATTCTCCACTCCAGTCACTGTGAAAACTTGAACGTGATGTCAGTGGTGTTCCCTCAAATGCTGCAGTAATGTGTGTTTTGTGGTTGATAACGTCAGTTGTAATATGGTCACAGCTACTAGTATGAAGCAACAAAATAAACATAATAAGCTGACAGATAAACATAATAAAAAATGGCTTCTTAAATCCTATTGGTCCGCAGGCTTGCATGAAAGCAATATTCGATTATTTAATAAGAAAAAAAACACTACATTTTGCTACTTACTGGAATGCCTTGACAGTATTTGTGGTTGTTATTATTGTGGTATTAAACGTATTTCCACAAGTTGGACAAAAACTAATGTTGCTGCAAACTCTAAAATATCAACAATTACAGCACATAACTTTGCATTCAACAATTTCCAATGTAAACAAGCTTTCAATCCCATTTTATGGATTGATTTGTAAGGCACTCACGACGGGTACTCCCACAACAGCAGCGGGTAAACGCAGCACCGGGTGCCCCAGGGTAAAAATAATTGCACTTTGAATTAAAGACTCTTTGATATTAGTCTGACACATGTTCCATCAAAGATTTTCTACCTTTCAATTTCTGTCCTGTTTTTGTTTGAACCTCGGTGCCGCTTTCATGAGCCCCCCCAGCTAACACCCCTTTTCTGCTTCTTACCGAGCACCACTGTCAGGGGAGGGAGATGAGAGTGGTCCCTCGACTCAGCACAATCAATGGAAACAGAGAGAAGGAGACACGGAGAGTGAGATTGGAGGGAGAGAGGGTGAAGGACGCCAGTGGAGCGCAATGGCTGTCTGCCAGCTTACTTTGATGTGCTGCACCGTTCTCTTTCAACAACTTTTAGGAGGAGTAGGAAAACTTTTAACAGCATCACTTTCATCCTTGGCACTGGATCTGTGTGTGAATGTCCGGCAAGTTCTTCACCTTCCTCTCATCGCTACCTCGCTCATTGGCCACATTTGAGTTTCACCGCAAACCCTTTAACCTTCTTATTTGTACGATCATTTTTTTTTTTTTTTGTCTTTCTCACTACACTTCGTCTCTCTGCACGCCACTTCTATTCTTTTACTATCCTCTCCATTGCAGGTTGAATGTTGAAAGGACTACATTCCAATTCGACTAAATAAAATCCTGAGCTGGGTACTTAAAATATTTAGCTGTCTGGAGCGAATGTAAATGTGCCTGCAGCCAACATTATGGGAAAGCTGTACAATCATTGTAATTTGCTGGTGTGAGAGGGAGCGAGAGAGAGAGAGAGAGAGAGAGAGAGAGAGAGAGAGAGAGAGGGAGAGAGAGAGAGAGAGAGAGAGAGAGATGAGTGCTGGAGGGAGGGAAGGAGAGGGAAAAAAAAAAGGATGGGAGCGCTATAAAGAGTGGCAAGGGATTAGAAAAGTGAGAAATCAGTCGACTGAGAAGGGGCAAAAGAAAAAAGATGTGAGGATGTAAAAGGAAGGAAAAGGATGAGAGAGGTTGAAACTGCTTCTGTCATGATGGAGTTCGCCATCTTGTTGTAGCCCCTGGCTGTTTCTGTGGCAGTGGCAGACAGATGGATCATGAATGCTGTCTAGACGCTCTCATTTCCACCCCTTGCCCCCCCCCTTTCCTCCCTTTTCTACTCTTCATACAACTTTTCTCGCCACTTGTCCTTTATTTTCTTCTATCTGTATATCTGCACTCATCCTTCTTTCACATCTCCTCCAACTCTTATTCATGTGTGTTATAGTGAAGAGCTTGGAGGAGCTCAAGACACAAGCGAGTCATTTACCTGACATGTCCATCATATCAGAGTTGGTAGTCACCCATAGTTAATATCAAGAAGTGAAAGTTGTTCCGATTGCTTGCTATGTTGCCTTTGGCATTACTTGGGCTGCCAAGATTGGTCGACAAGTCACGATGGCGTCGGCGCTTAAAATTGCTGACATTAATTGAATAGAATTAAAATACTTTATTTTTCTGTCTTCCGTTTCTCCCTCTGGCTGTAAGCCTTCATTGTAAAATGAAGCACTGCGGGTGTCATTGCTAATGCGTGTTAGCAACAAACTCCGCAAGTTTGGATTTAGCAACCGATATTGTGAAACATGCTGCTTTCCGACATCTAACCGTCCAAACTCAGCTCAAGGGAGCCGCATTGCTGACACGCCCTTTGAATCACACTTTTCTACTGTGTGCTGTGACTCTCGTGTGGTATCGTGCATGCCATTGAAATTTTATGGCATTTTAGGGGAAAAAAAGTGATCCAAATAAAACGTTATTACATTTCAATTTGGGTGCTTCCAGAATGTGTTGAAATACTGCATTTCTGTTCTTTACGTTTGCGTTTTGTAACTGTAATGGACTTAAACAGTTTTTAGACCTTTTATTGCTACATCAACCTATCAGACCTCCGCAGGAACGACCACACGGGAAAGTGAGGGCCGGTACAAGGATTTGCCAGGAAAGTGAAACAAATGACAGATTGACAGGCAATGCTTTTGTAAATATTGTGCCGTCATGATTTCCTTTTACAAGCCCAAAACAGGCTTTTCATTCTCAACTTTCGGTTTACCTGCAGGCTTCAGTTGCGGTCGTGTTCAGTATTTGACATTACTTTGGAGTGGCGCGACTGAGATTAGGAGCCTGAAGGTTGCGGGTACAAGCTGTCTGCCCACTGAAGTATAACTGACACACCCGTCACTATTCTGATCCTTCTATATGACTAAATACTTGAAAACAAATGTTTGTAACCATGTAACTTGCTCCAATGTGTGTAGCAAGCACAGTGAGTGCAAGCATTTAATTTTTCCTTTCAGGAACTTAAAAAGTTATTTCTTCTTCCTTCACTTGCCAAGATGACTCATTAGGGAAAATATTTCTTTCTTTTATCACTATTACTGCTGCAACATGTTCAAGGCAGTAATGTCTGTTTCTCTCCAAAGACCAGCCAGGGAAGATGACTTTGGAAGTGTCGACTTTTTGGCATGAGTTCCATTTGAGCAGAGACGGGAAAATCCTGGTCCAGAACTTGAAAACCCTTCCATAGTTTGGCTTTGGCCACGGGTGCTTCCACTCAAACGGCAGTTTAAGGAGCATCTCTGCTTTTGAGACAAAGGGGGTGAATTGTGGATGTTGCTCGTTCACCTTGGTCAGTCGATTGTTAAGCGTATTACACTCTTTGTTTCCTTCTATTTGTTTCTTTTCATCTTTCTTTCTGTTTTTTTATTGTTTGAGCATGGCTGATAATACACTTCCCCTGATGCAAAAAATCTAAGCGTCTAAATCTTTATGTGCTATGCTTGCATAAGGTGCAGAAGAAAACGATGGTAAGAAAGGCTGTCCTTTATTCTTTTTCATTATGATGTGCAGCTTTTATCGTCCTTCTCTTCAGTTTCAGGGCAACATTTTTTTTTTCATCTCGATCAAACATACAAATGGTCATGTCAATAAGCAGGACTGTTTTACAAACTGCTTATCTCCTTTTGTTTGGTGTGATCATTACTCAGCGCCGGCAATTCTTGATGGAGTTGGAGTGAATATTCATAATGTGATACCCATTCCGTATATAATGAACTACAGTCAACATACATGCATAATAATGAGCTTATTATAGCAGAGTAATGGTTTTGTTGCCGGCAATAAATTTCACAAGTTAATCAACTTATAATGAACTTCCAAGACGAATAAGAACAGAAAGAGAACATTTTTTTCTTGCAGCGCGAGAAGAAAAGAACTCTATCCAAACCAGTCTACTGGATTCCAAAGCATGGGAGGCGACCCGATAGGCCCATCTTTACCTTTATAGTGGAATCAACGTATCGGGGCGCCAGCCAGCATTGTAAGATCGGCTTGAGGACAAAATAAGCTAGAACAAACAATGACATTGTTCTAAATTGTCCAGTGACGCGGACAGTCTAATTATGGGGCTAACTTTAAACTTTTTTTTTTTTTTTTACCCAAGTCAGATTTTGTGAAACATTCTCAAATTATTATTGATGTTCTTCTTATGGCTCTTGTTTTAGTCAATGCAAATGAGCCTCCCCTCTGCACAACAGCACGTGCCATCATAGACTTTTGACCTTGGTCAAAAAAAAGTATTTCTGCTTGACAACAAACTGTGTTCTGAATAATTACATTGTAACATTATTGGGAAAGAAGTGCGGATAGTGTGATGCTTTTATTATGAAGTAGAAAAGTGATTTGTTGTAATGGAGATAAAGGAGGCTGCATTAAAATGTTTTATTAAGTGGTGTAAAATGACATGAAGCAACAACTTGAAGCATTACACTCCCCAGTAACTTCTCTTTCCCGTGCAATACCGCAAGTTATGTGTGTGGAGCTGCAGCATAATAATGGTTTATAGAATTGACTTTCCCAGACAGTACAATAATTGTATGTTTCAGCCTTGAGCAAGTTTGGTCATATATAATATTTGAACGAGAATCCATTTATCTAACCTATTAAATATGACACAGTGGCCACCTGTGTCCCAACTATCAGTCAAGCTGGCAACCCCATCGTTTCATTTGACATGCGCCTGGCGTGTCCATTTTAAAAGCAATGAGAAGCTGCTTTAATTGGCCACGCTGGTAAATTAAATTAGCTGTTCATGCCCACAACGGCGCCAAATGCCCATTTTTAACTTGCACAAAGCTGCGTTCATCTGTAAAAATAACCAAATTTTGTCTAGACCACCTGTGCACAGACCTTGATAGCTAGGTACAGAAAGAGAACCCTCTGTGTTATTTTGTGTTGTTTTAATTAGAAATGTATTTTATATGCTTGGCAGCTTTTCGTTTAGTCTGGGTTTAACTACTGGTGCAATTAATGAAAATGAACACGGGTGCCATTTTTACAATGAGACTTTGACCAGATAAAGAGATGAAACATATTTGAGTTTATCATCATACTTCTTTTTATCACTAAGTAAAACTTATACAACATCACACATGTGTGAATGAGAAACAACGCTCAGAAAGACTCTGATTAATGTAGTTGTTGAATTGCTGTTCTCAAGATCTCTGTGGAGCAGTCTGTTGTCCTTGTGGTTAAAGGATTTACTCTGAGCAGACACAACAAGAGAAATATTGGGCAAAAGCTCTGGATAAACATTCATCTGTTCAACTCCTCTTTCTCATTATTACTGTCTGTGCTTGCTCTCATCCCCTCGTACTTGTTTGTCTCTTGCACTTGTCTTTCCCTTTTGCTCAAACCAGCAGTTCCCTTTGAAGCTAATTAAAGTTGCCCCCCCCGCCCCCCTTCCCAGTGTTCAAGTCAGCACTAAGTGGCGTCTGTTCGTAATTCTGCTGGGCCAATTAAAGCTGCAGATGCCTATGACCACAGCTACCATCGTACTTGCCCTGTGAATGCTAAATTGCGACAACTGTGTCTTCTTCCTTCAAATTGTCTGTTGAATCAGACAGATTTGTTAAAGTGGAAGCCTCCATCGTTTTATTTCCTATGCCGAGTCGCAAGCAGCGAGAGCCTGTCCTGATTTGAGGTGAAATTCAGATTATGCCCTGGAGTTGTTACCGGTCATTCGCAGGCAGTGTTGCCACCACGGTTACCTTGAAAAAGTAACGTAGTTACTTTATTGATTACTTCATTTTAAAAGTAACTATGATTTATTACAAGTTATTTTATTAATTACTTCAACAGAAGCCAATTTCACTTAACATAAAAATGACAACTGTTTTTACTTGCACTTTTTTGGAAGTGTGTTACTTGGAAGTTTTAACAAGTAATGTTTAAGGAAAATGTTTTTATTTAAAAAAAAAAAAAAGAAAATAGAGAGCTGTTTTGACTTCACATAAATAATTCATTTAAAGCTTTCTTAATGTCACTGATCAAAAATGGCCTACTTTTTTTTGTCTAAAAAAATATTTATGTATCTAGACTTCATTAACTTTTTTTATACATAAAATAGAAAATAAAAGCAGTCTTTTTTTCCTGACATTTTTAGCTGTTAATACTGTCATGGTAAAACATTCATCACGTACATTGATTATATATTTCCCTAAAAATTTCAGGGACCTTGCATTGGACGCAGCTCAGCTTCACACAACCTGTTGAGACTTTGTAAGCTTGAATGTACCATGTTAAGACTCCAAATGTTTTTTCATTTTATTTATTTATATTTTTATTTTATTATTAAGATCCAGTAACAAACATTTGAATTAAAAACACACCTTGAATTTTTACAGTCTTAGCTGTCAATGTATTCCAGTTTAAGATGAAATCTTTTGTTGCCAGTCCATGTGTTTATAATAATTTAAATGTGTGAATATTGAGACATCGCTTGTGTTGGATATCCAGACTAGGCTCCAGCACCCCCCGCGACCCAAGTCAGGAGATGCGGTACAGATAATGGAAGGATGGATGGATGGCTATCCAGACTGTTCCAAGTGAAAGTTGTAACAGTTTTCACACTTTTTATCCTGTTTACACTCCGTAGAGTTGTGAGTGAGCATAAATGTGTGATGTACTTTATGTAAAAATTTACAGACTAAATTATCTGAACCACATTAGACACTCCAATGTAAAATACTCAAAAGAAATAGATGTTTATGAAATGAAGTCTAGATTGTGATTCTGTGATGAGTGTGGTCAGTGATAGAGTGATCATCTTCCAACCCAGAGGTTGTGGGTTCGATCACCAGCCCTTGTGACCATATTGTACTGAACCCCCAGTTGTTCCAGATGTTGCGCCATCAGCAAGTGAATGCAAAGTCAATGTGACGCACGTTGAATATATTAAAAGGTGGAAAAGACCAATCAACAAAAACCAAAAACAGCACAGTGGAACCCCTTGTGGAAAATCCATGGGTGTTGGATTTCACAACATTAAGGCATTCTTTCTTTTTGGAAAAGAAAAACCAGACAAATAATAGATTTTCATATTCCGTTGATATCTTTTTTATATTAACCATGGTTATCCACTCTCCTTAATTTTTCCTATAAACAAAAACAGCCCCACCAAATAGGATTCTTTGAACCACGGTGACCTTTGCTCAAAATCTCCTGATGGTAATGTTCTGTAATGTAACATGTTTAGTTTCTGCCTCCAAGTAAATAACACTAAGCAGCTATCGAAAGAAAGTCTCGCCTCCAGTGGTGCCAGCGGAACTTACCACCAGCAAGGAACACTTCAAGTGTTTTCCTTTCAACACAGTTTACATTCTGGTTAGATCAAGGATGAAAGAGTCTCCAGCTACCAGTGTAAGAAAACAACATCTGTTGCAATGTTGCTGTTAGGACGGCCCCTCCTGAGTCGTTAGTATGCATAACAGGCACACTCCGGTGAGCAGGTCCAGGGTGGAGGTCAAGGGTGAGTGGAACTAATGCTTTCATGCTCTTGATTCGGCTCCTCTCGGGTGTAATACCCGCCTGTCAATTTGTTTGAGCTGTGGATTTACATAATGAATTTATATTATCCAGTGTTCTCTGCAGACTCTCTCTCATTCTGTACCTCATCTTTCTCTTGGATTGCTGCACAACTTTCTCTCTCTCGCTCTCGCTCTCTCTCACTCCCTCTGCCCACACCTCTCCTCCACACCCATCTCCCTCCTCTCATCAAGTTTACCAAGTGCCCAGAGAGCGGTGTCTAAATGCATACAAGCCTCATTTCCAAAGTACCAAAACTCAAGTATGTGCCTTGTATGCTACAGTCTGCGCTTGACGAAGAGGCTCTGGCAAAAGATGGAAACGAAAAGAAAAACAGATTGAGTGAGAGGGCGAGATGGAAAGGAGTAGCCTCTCTGATTCTGGAAGTCTCGCTTTCTTGAAATTAAATCTATGTATCATGGCCTTTGTTTTAGGAGCATGGCCCTTATTTTAGGAGCTTCTGTACTCATGTCATTGGTATATTAATGCAGAAGCATTTTTTTTTTCGGCAGGAAAAATAACAACAAAATAGGCTACATTGGGATTGTGGTATACCAGCCGATGTACGTTGTTATAAAACATCAAATAACACTCTCACTAACAAATAGAACATGTCTATATCTAAATCGTTTATTCGTCATTTCCAAATGAGCTTACAAATTATACTAACTATTCCTAAAGGACTGATTGGTAAATGAAGCAATACATAATATAGTCATGTTGAATCTGCCAATTATGAGGTATGAAAATGCAATCATGGAGCATGTTACGGATGAGCTTATTAATAATGAGTAAACCATTTAGAACTGTTTATTTACTATATACTACTGATTATTCATGTGAAAAAACACGCTTTATCAATTATTAAACTCACTAAGTACCAATGCTTTACTAAAATGCTTGATGATGAGTAAAACATTTGTCGTCGTATTTACCATCCTTAATTCTCCTTGACTTGACTGCAGACTTCAATACCATCTGTCACACCATCCTCCTCAACAAACTCACTTCCATCAGCATCACCAACACGCCATTGAACTGGTTCTCAATTTATCCCTCTGGCTGCAATCAGTTCCACCAACTCAACCCCTGCAAATCCATCCCCTCTTCTGTCACTTCAGGTGTGACCCAGGGTTCCATCCTGGGGCCCCTTCATCATCTAGCTGTCCTTCAGCAATATCTTCTGTAAATTTAACATTCACTTCCACAGCTCTATTTTACCACCAATACCACTTACACGTTACCACTCACCTCCCTGTTCAATTTCATCTCTGAAATAAATACCTGGGGCCCTATTTTCGTTCTGGCTGCAAATCTAGTGGGCAGTTTAACTGAGCACATGGATGGAGTTTTCTTTCTTTAGGTATTGTACAAGACTTTTTTGCTGCAGTAAATGTATGTGTAACAGGACGTTTCTGCCTTTGTGCGCCATTGTGGGATTGAACGTGTATGTTTTCTTGGCCAATCCTCGCAACATCCCTAACTTGCAACAAAATGAGGGCAGTAGTTTGCACACACCCAAATACAGCATGCTTATATTGCAGAAACTGAAATTTGACCCGCTGGAGTTCGTGCATGGCATTTGGCACGTAAACTGACCCCCTTTGCCCCACATAGTGATGGTGCTATTAAAATAGTTTTAAGATGATAATGATTATTACATGTTGAGTCAATTGTTTTTTACAGTGATTCAGAGGGTGGTGTCATTTTTATGACTGAAATACCATATGAGTTGCACCATGCACGCCCACGGAGCACCGAATCGGTCTGCCTGCACCTCAAATTAATTACACCAAAATCGCGTTCGACTACCTGCCCTGCAAAATACACCACCTTTTAGCAAGTCTGAAATTTTGTCGACTTCTTGTCACTAAATTGTGGCGCAACATGGTCCCAAACACGCTAGACTAAACTTGAGCTGCCGTTCGTCTACCAAAATCGGGCCCCTGGTATATGGAAAACGTCCTGAAAGTAAACGGTCACAAAACTGAGGTTCTTTTCATCTGCACTGACTCCACTCTCTCAAAATTTACATTTTCCCTCACCTCCTTTGTTTCACCTTCCCCTCCACGTTAAGAGTCTGGGAGTAATCCTTGACAACACACTACCCATCCAATCCCACATCCATAACATTACTCGGTCCGCATATTTTCATCAACCGCGTTCTTCCCTCTACGACCACCACACTGCTGCCATCCTTGTCGACAGTCTCGTCACATCCTGCCTGGATTATTGCAACTGTCTCCAAAATCCCTCCATAAACTTCAAGTGGTCCAGAATTCACCCCCGTCCTCCAACATTTCCAGTATGTCCCGGTTCAGTTCTACATCCAATCCCAAATTCTTCTATTTGCATTCAAGGACATCCACAACCTAGACGGCGGTACCTGTCTGATCGTCTCCATGTCACCACTCCCTGTGCCATCAGATCATCTTCCTCCATTCACCTGTCTGTCCCCGCCACCAATGTCACTACCCTGAGAATTCAACATCTCTCCTCCCCCCGTCTTTGGAACTCACTACTACTACCCGACTCGAAAACACAGATTGTTTCACCCATTTCAAATCACAACGTAACTGTTTAAAATTTCATATTCAGCATAATACCATTCACTCTGCTAGTTCCAGTTCTTTTTACTTATTTTCTTTCATTGAACTTTTTATTGTTGTTTCAGTCAAGGGAATGTGATATTCTATTGTGTCTGAGAGTGTTAAGAAAGGCACCTTGAAATAAAATGTGTTGTTGTTATTATTATTATTATTATTAATATTATTAAGGCTTCTTTGTTGGAGATCCATAAAACTTTCATTTATGCTCAACAAATTACCACTGTCTTGGTTCGGGATACTGTGTGAACGTGTGTGCACGCACACATACATACACATTGCTGAGGCATACCCTGATATCGCTCCAGCATGTCATCTTGACACCTACCTTCTATTAGAATGATGTAACATACACTCAGACACCTGCCATTGTTAGCGCTCTATGTTAATGATACGGGGCCGTTGTAATTCTTCCTCCTGGGCTTTTGTGTCACGCCGATCTCTAACCTGCCTTGCAATGTAGATTCGATGCTTGTGTGTGGCGGCTCTCTCTCTTCCCGGCTACTTTTGTCTTCCAACTCCAGAGTGCATGCTGGTTAATGACAAGTGCCCCCTTCCTCTCTTCATACTTAGTTTGATAGACTTGTCTATATGCTCCTCCTTTCCCCTCAGTCTATTTGGGCCCAGTGTGTGTGCGCTAGGTAATGATGCAGCTGGGCCATTAAAAGCGGGGGGCTATTTGACAGCTTCGAAACCCGCTGCTCCCCCCCAACCTCAACTCACACACAAATTCTGATGCACAT
The DNA here is from genome assembly GCF_059441095.1 of Idiotropiscis lumnitzeri. NCBI lineage: Eukaryota > Metazoa > Chordata > Actinopteri > Syngnathiformes > Syngnathidae > Idiotropiscis > Idiotropiscis lumnitzeri. Next base: position 15,595,771 of record NC_142400.1, on the reverse strand, counting down.
GCACTGAGAGACACACAGAAGGGCCTGAATGATCCCCTCGGGGGTAAATGAAACCCTCACCATAATACTGAGTATTTCTTTCCTGATGAGGATTGTGCATTTGTTTAGAAAGAAATGTGGAGAAAGGGGAGAAAAGCGTGAGATGAAGTTAGGTTTGTTTTTTCTTCTCTCTTAGCCGGCCTCCCACTCTGTTTTTCGGAGGTTGTGTATGTGCATGTTTGAAGTCTGTCCATTTGTCTTAGGGGATTGTGCAGTGCTTGTATTGACTATTGAGAGTGTGCGTGCGTCTGCGTGTGTGTGTGCGTGCGTCGGTGTGTGTGTGCCTGTGTGGGGGTGGAGAGAGGGAACTGAAGGTGTTAAAGGCTTGATGTGAATAGCCTTCATCCATCAGCCATGGAGGTCAGCAGGGTGATACCACTAGTCCTGGGTGGTCCTCCGTTTTCATTTGGAACACCTACCATTCATACACACATTTATCTACTGTAAAGGATCGCTGGGCTGTTAGGTGTGTAAACGAATGGGCGTGCACGTGCGGGGGTGTGCGTGTGTGCATCCAAGTTTACAAGGGGAAGTCAGGTACATAATTCAGGATGACCTCTCACACGCACTTCTTAAATGCTCACACATCACAGAATTTTTTTATCATACTAGTGAAACTCACACTCTACTGAAACACATTCATACACACTACTGCAATGCTGTCATACAGACTACTAAATCTAAAAATCAATTATACGAGTGTTTTTTCCTATGACATGAAAGGATTTCAGTGGTGTGTGTAAGTGTGTTTCAGTAGTGCACATGAGAGCCTTTCAGTAGTGTGCATGAGGTGATTTACCTCGTGGATATACTTTGTACAGGGTTTTTACAAATGTAAGAGTCTTTTCCGTTGAAAGGTAAGCCCTTACATACATATGTATATATACATGTGTATTAACAGTACACTCTTTGGTCACTATGAAGTCATTGTGCAAGTTAGTCCTCACAGACAAACAAGACAGCATTTCAGTTGAATCATTTGAACAAGCAACATCCAATTGATGATGTGGAAAGCATGATGCTGAGAATCATTGATAGTTTGGCCGCTACTAAGTAGCCGTGCGTGTATTGACTGGACCAAAGAAGCAATAAATTGTGTCATCTTTTAGAAATGTACGCTACCAAACAAGTCTGCAAAAAGCATGCACAGTTCTTGTTTGATCCGGTGTTGCCAAAAATGACCTACTTGTCCGCATTTGTTAGGATGGCTAAAGATGAGCCAGATTGCCAACATTCTTTCTTACGTCATTGTAATTTTGACCATTTGATGTCTCGGAATTCTGGCTTGGAATTGGTGGATATTTTTAACTAAAACTTGTGAGTAGAATTTGAAATGAAAGGGTCGAGGAGAATGTTGAGAAATTATAATGAAAGTTATAGCATTTTACTCTAATTTGAAAGTTTTTAACAGAAAAAAAAAAAAAACATTTCTGGGGCCATTGAAGTGACCATTCTACGAACATTCAGCAGTTTGGTAGACTGTAATTTTGGAGAAATCTTGCCATGTTGCTCATGTTGCCTATGCGTATTTAAGGTTGCACCTGATTAGTCAACGTCAGATAAAATTATACAATTCCGTATGAAACTTATTGCACGTCTTTGCGGTACGCATATTGCTCCATTATCTCAATGATCATAATTTTACATGTAATATGCAGAACCAAGTTCTTTCGCCCAGGGCCAGGTATTGGCAGGTGCAAGAGGGGGCCTGTCCGGCTCAAATAAATGTTGCACCCCTCAAATTATTTTACATTTACTATTTACCTCTCTCCTCTGCTCTACTTCTTACAGTCTTAATGTCTTGCTTTCCCCCTCAAATATAAAATATATGAAGTGTTTCTCGACTCTTCTCCCACTCCTCGTATCACTCTGCTCATCGCTGTGTGGGATAACTGTCTGCAGCGAACGGAGACTCAACTTCCAATCACCCTTCAGTATGCAAATGAGCCAGTGTCAGGTTTCTAATAGCAGTTTGCAGCCATAAACTGCAAATGCGACGCAAATCAGCTTTGATAAACTCGTTAATGGTGCTTTGCGTAGTGACCTACTTCTTTGCTAATAACATAATAAAAACAAGAGTTAATAGATTTCCTGAAAATCAGTTCAGTCAACAACAACAACCAAATTCTTTAACCAAATTCTTCTAGGAACTCCGCTGTCGCCTATTTTCCTGGAACAGGGTGTGAGCGCCCACTGGACTGTCATGTGTCAAAGCTCAGGGTAGAGAGCACTGTCTGCTCCCTGCCACAGACTGAGCACAAATTATCTGTGCGTGCAGACCCCGCACCCACCCAACCTCTGCAATCTGGTTGATATCTTACAACAATCACATCTTCTCTTTTCCACTCCTGCAAAACTTTCAGCAGACAAAAGGACTGAACACAACATCTAAATGTCATAGAGTTGAGAGGATGGGAAAAAAAATGTGGTTTCTCCAAAAGCAAATCAGAGAGAGGCCTCCACCAACCAAGATCCCAATCAATGCGACAAGATTGGAGGTGTGGTTAAAACGGCCCTGTTGTATCAAAGACACATGAGTTTTGATTTGTGTCATCTCTAGAAGCGTTGCATGATAAAAGACCTCCCCCAAGACCTGAAATTCTGAATTAACTTGCATGAAGCAGGAAAGGGTCACTTGATGTTCATCAGTCCATGATACAACAGATTGTCTATAAAGTTGAGCTCTGTTCCTCCTTTCACTAGGAGTGTCTGGCTTGTAAAAATGACTACAAGAGCCCAGCACAGAATGGTCAATGAGGTGAAGAAAAATACTACAGGGACAGTTAAAGTCTCATGGAAGTCTGTGGCTAACATCTCTGTTGACAAATGGTTATTGAATAAAACATTAAACAAGAAAGGACGTCATTGAGGGTGCAGCGCAGATGAAGACATTGCTGTCCAAATAAAAATTGCCACGGGTTTGAATTTTTCAAAAGAGCGCCTGGATGTTCCTTAGCACTGCTGGCTATCTATTGTGTGGACAGATGAATGAGAAAACAAAACAAACAAAAACAAAAACCAGACAAATCTTTGTGTACCTCAGGACCTGGACGCATTGCTTTAAAGAAATAATTGGAGTTTATCACGACGTTTTGCAAAAGAACTTCACAGCAGCTGTCGGCCAATTAAAGCTTTAAGGTAGTTGGGTGATGCAGTAGGACAGTGACCCAAAGGACGCAAGTCAATCAACAAATAAATTGCTTGCAATATGAACTGGCCTGACCTCATTTTTACTCAGGTCCATTGCTTCAATTACTTTTAGAATGTTTGAGATGTTAAGGGAGACGAGTATCCAGGTGGACCTGTTTTCTCCCAAATCACCTAAAGAAAAACACGTGCAGGTGTACACACGTGGCCTGACGAATGTTATGTGAAGCCGCCGAGTCTGTGAAGAGGTTATTGCCATTCTGCTTTCTGTCTTTGTCAAGTTGATTACTATTTTCAACAACTGGTATCAAATGTATCACATATTTGCAGTATTGTTCTTTCCTGAATGAGCTGTTTTTATTTTTAGTTGAATAAATATTAATTGACCATGTGACATGTTCAGATTAACAACTGGAAAGCCAGAAAATAGATTATACACACAATTGGCAAAGTGTGTAAATGCACCGATTTAGAAACTGACAGTGAGGAGTCACTCTTCATTTGTACATAATGGTTTGTGTAATGACTAAATGAGCCTCCTGAGTACTTGTATTTACAGTGTTTATATAACTCAGGGCTGTGCCGTAATTATCAATGGGAGACTACCTATCTGCATGCAAATGGCAGCTCGACACCACAGGATTAAGTATGTTAGCGTACAAACACGTTTAGATGCAACACAGAATTGAGGTAAAATTATCTATCCATTTTCTATGCCGTTTGTCCTCATTAGCGTCACAGATGAGTTGGAGCCTCTCCTAGTTGACTGTGGGCGAGAGGCGGCGTACGTCTTGGCATGAATGTCAGACAATCGCGTGGCGCATATATATAGTCATTCACACTTATTTAGAGTCTTTAATTCATCTACTAGGATGCCGAGGTACAAGGACAAAATCCTTACCAAGGTGGATTCAAAGTTTGATTCAATTATTATTATACCTTTTAAATTCACTGTATGTAAACACAATATGAAAAACTGTCAGACTACAAAGGAGGCACAGTCTTGTGGAGTGCAACACCAGTCCATTTACAAATTACATCACAAATTAATAAACGTTTAGGGAGAACAAATAAATCAAATCGTAATCTGAACAGAAAGCGCAACTGATGAGTAGGAAAAAAGGGTAACTAACAAACGAATGGAAAGGAATAACAGGCCATTATGGTGTTGACATGAAGAAAGCGCTGTGACAAAAAGGGGAAACAAAGGAAAAATTGGACTCCTGACATTTGGGCAGTGGAGGAAGGAGTACTGCCAGGAAGATGCCAAAAAAAATACCTAAATGGATCTAGCAGAATAAAAATACAACAAAAGGATTCAAACATAAAGCTAATGAACAACACTGTCGCAGAGCAAACGGCAATGACGCAGGACCGTTCTGGTGCCTTCCTGGTGTGGGCACAGAGCTGAAGACAGAGGGCTGATTGCCAATAGCTCCCAGGTGCACCTTGTAGCTTCACGCCCCACTGCTACCTGCGCCGACTAGAGGGAACAAAGGAAAACACGGGAAAGAGCCAACTGACAGGAAACAAAACAAACCTCAGAGTAGATCAGGACACTGTGGATGAAAACAAAAGTGGCACTGCGAACAGCCTATTGCAAGCTAATCAGGGATTTAACAACTATTTTTTTTCTTATTCATCAAAAATAACAGCCATGTTGTTATGGGGTAATAGGAACAGTTTTGACACTCTGCATTTTTCACAAACTGGAATTATACAGTACTACCATAACCAAAGCGCAACAAATACCAAGGGATCTCATATTTATTGTATACCTGCAACAATCCCCCCACAGCCAAGACCAGGGGTACTCAATCCCGTTCCTCGAGGGCCGGTGTCCTGCCTGTTTTCATCTGGCCCTGCTGCAACACACCTGATTCAAATGATCAAGATCGTTATCTAGCTTACTGCAGACCTTGCTGATTATCTGATCATTTGAATCAGGTGTGGTGCAGCAGAGAGCAATGGAAAACAGGCAGGACACCTGCCTCGAGGAACGGGATTGAGAACCCAATTGTTCACCCCCTTTAAAAGTGGTCCTGTCAGGCACAGCAAAATGACCTCAATGACTTTCTTCATTTCCAGTAACTGGATCACTCATGAATTAGAAAATATGAAACTGCTTGGTCAAATGAATAAAATACTGTCAGTCGTTGCCTATGTACCGACAGCAGCTGATATCTGATGTTCATGAAACTTGACAGAATGTATTGTTTTGCAGTAGACCCTTTCAAGGCTCGCTGTCCTATCTGTTACGTAATATGGGAGAGGGCGATGACGTCTACCTGCACATTTTCCAGATTTTGACCTTGTATCAGAGACGTAACCAGAGTTACAAAATGTAACTTAACACCCGTGACTCAGCTCCTCACACAACATTGTGTTGAAATCAGTTGGCGTTAATTTTGCCACACACCTATTTATCTGAATGAATGAATCAAAAACAGTTATATCAAATTGCAAGTCGTGTAATATGACGGCTCTACTTCATGACACTTCTGATAGGCCAAGAGAGCAAAGTGAAAGAGGCTACAGTCCACCAAAAATGTTTCCAATCTTCCCATATTATTTTTGTAACGGGAGTACTCCCCAAATGACCAAAGCAGCAACAGTGAAAAAGAAGAGGAAACAAACAATTCCTGTGCTTCTAAAATCAGACAAGGATCACTGCTAAGACATTTTCAGCGCCTGTGTGAGTCATGCACAGTTATGGCCACTGTTCCCCACAAAGCGACGTGCGGCAATAAATCCCCGGATGACCCTGATTGCTTCAAAGGCAAATTCGCCCAAGGGATCAATAAAGTATTCTCATTCAGTGACTTAACAAACTGAGCTGCTGAGATCATAACCTTGGAGGGGAAAAAAAAGCTTAGCCTGAACCAATTTCTATTATCTTCATCATCTTCATCATCATCATCATCAACTCTGCCAGTTTTATACTATTAAACATAATGACAAAATGTTATACAAGTAGTGACTTTCCAATAAAATCAACAAAAAATTAGGTGATGTATTTAATTGAAATTAAATAAATGAATTGGGCAACGCATTAGCATGTGCCTCCGTGTCAAAATACAACAGTTCTGATTCTGTGGATCATTATAAGTACAAATTATTGTATGATTTTATTTTATTTTTTTCAAGTTATGCAAAATACTATCATTCAGAGAGTACGTGGATCACTCACTAAGATCATATAAACTGAATTCAAAGAAAAAGAAAATGTGAAGATAATGTATAATGTTTTTTCACAATCGTAATTTTCCAGATTTTTTTGGGTGTAGATAAAACAATATCCAAGTGATGCACTTGGGACACCTGGAATGAGTTGCCCCTCGCCCATTCCAAAACATCTTGAGCTTCCCAGTGATGTACTGTACTACTATAGTGACGTATTTTCGGATAAGACACATGAGTAACAAGATGCATCATGAAGAAAAAAAATAACAAGTCATGCCGGGTTATAAGTCACATTTTGGGGTAAATTTGTTTTATAAAAACCGAGACCAAGAACAATACAATACAATTCAACTTTATTTATATAGCGCATTTCTGGTCGGACTTACACCCAAAATTCCTGTTCCCTAATTGTGGGTGAGTTGGGAAATATGCTCTAAGCACGCATTGCTTCATTCTGACCATTCTGAAACTCGAAGCGTTTTCCAAATGTGTGTGTGTGTGTATGGATATATATATATATATATATATATATATATATATATATATATATATATATATATGTATATATATATATGTATATATATATATGTATATATATATATATGTATATATATATATATATATGTATATATATATATGTATATATATATATATATATATATATATATATATATATATATATATATATATATATATATATATATATATATATATATATATATATCCATACACCTGTAGAGGCTTTGTTATTTGGATTATTTGGATCTACACACCGATATGACACCAAGGACATGACACAATAGAGGAGCCTGGCACCTGTTCTCAGCTCCAAATAACCTCCACGAGTCCTTTATATTTTTGCGGCTCCAACATGTAGGGATCTGTGGGCATAAGAAAAATTTTGAAATTATTTCCAGTTTTCAGTCTAGTAGCAATGCAGTGTTGCCCTTAATGTTATCGTTTAACCGTACATTGCACGCCAGCAAAATGGCAACTTTCTTGTGTTCAAGCAGTCTTAGCAAGACAGTAAGGACAATTCTAGAGAAAAGGTAGATTTCCAGTGATGGAATACACCTTATATTACATAAAGATTTGAGATGAATAAAGTCTTTTTCTCATAGAAGATGCTTTTAATTCTGCATGCGACACATAGTGTTTAGTTCCTCTCCCTCTCCTTCCAAGTTTAATGCCCTTTTCAAAGTTATTCTGAAAGCTTTGGCCCCATTAGTATTCTGCTTAACACTGGCTCTTGTTTCAAGGAGAAATTGCCAACTCTTAAGCGTAGATCTTGCAATAAGACAATGGTTTACAGCCCAGACAAAATACTATGATTTACCTGGGTCCTACATTCTCTTTCTTGGTTTATTTATGTCGCTCTATTTTGCCCCCACCACTTTCTTATCTGTGTCTGTGCTTATGAAGTTATTTGGTGGAGGTTATTGCTAAATTGATTTTGAAATTTGTTTTCTTTTGAAATTGGATTTTGGCCCGTGCTTATTTTCCACATGCAAGTAATATGCAACCCCCTATCATCTATTTGTAATTATGCGCCGTCTCATCGTCAACAGGGTGGAGCATGTAAATGGTGGATCAGAAAAGATGACGTCACATGTACACAGTCACCAGAGTTCTTTGTTCTGAATGATTTCGGATCAGAATGACAAAAAAAAAAGACTCCATGTAAACCCGGCTTATGTAGTTCACATTACTGTGTTTGGCTGAAATGAGCAAAAATTACAAAAATAAATAAATAAAAATTGCAATTTTGTCGCGTGTCGCATCCCTAATGACTGCCCAACTCTTTAGTCGAGTCAGAAATGTCCTTGACCATGATTCTCAGCCACAAGTTGCTACTGATTTTGTATTATTATGTATGTGGATAATAAATTCACATTCCTTGCATGTCAGATAAAGGATGCAACAAGTAAAAAAGTACTTTGAGTACTACAAATCTTTTTTTTTCCTGTCTTCAGTTGAGGAACGTTAAGTACACTGTAGTTACCCTGCCTGCTCGAGTAACATTATTGCAGTCACAGGTGTTTTACATCTGAATCTAATGTTTTTTGTTTTTGTTCTTTGTTTGTTTGTTTGTTTTGTTTCTTTAGGAAAGAACATTTTGTCGGGCAAAAGTATTGGAAAAAATGGTCAATAGATAATATAAGGCTTTACATTTGGGAATACTTGTTTTACAATAATTGCATCAAACATGTGACCAAACTTGACCTTGATTGTGATTTTCCAGACTTCCACCACAACCTCTTTCAGTGGTTGTCAGTCTCCTCCTAAGACGGTAAAATCAATGCTGTATATAATTAAAGTCTGGAGGACCTTTGTTATTTAGGCAGTGTGTTTTTAGTCATCTTGCAGCCCTGCTTGTGAGTGCTAATTTTGCTGCTGCCACGAATTCACATTTGCCATGGGATTGACTGTCAACTGGCCAAGGATGTAATTCGCCTTTCACTCTCTTAGTTGGGATAAGTTTCATCTATTAAATTATATTATATTATATTATGTTATCTTATGTTATGTTTTATTATATTATATTATATTATATTATATTATATTATATCATATCATATCATATCATATCATATCATATCATATCATATCATATCATATCATATCATATCATATCATATCATATCATATCATATCATATCATATCATATCATATCATATCATATCATATCATATCATATCATATCATATTATATTATATTATATTAACGCACAAGGATTTTTTTCCACCAGAGCCACACTTGTATTTTAGGACGTAACACTTCCAGTTACAGACTGATGTGCAGGAAGCGGGAATGTGAACAGCTTCAATGTTTATCAGTGATTGACTGGAAAAAATCTGATTAAAAAAACAAACCAAAAAAATTAAAAAACATGATTTTTAGTCATTTACTCCCTAAAAATACATTGTAAGTGTATGCATGCCCTACAATTGAATGAAGAACAGTCAATGGAAGGGTGGCTGACTGAATGGTGGCTATTCCACATTCTGTTCCTGTCTTTATTATTCAGTTGGCGAAAACGCGAAATAAATACACCTGTGACCAAAACAATTTTACACAAGTATAAAGTAACTCAACCTCACTACATTATCTATACTTTATCTCCCACTCCCAGAAAGATCTCGGTCACAGTGGCGTGGGCAGAGACACAGTCGTTTCTATGGCGATAGACTGATTATAGGCTGTGGGACAGCAACCTCTCTTTATGGCCCAGATGTTTGTTAGATTCACTCAAATGAGAACAGTATGTCTGCCCCTTTCACCAAGACGTTTCAGGCAGTTATGGGTGCTCTCGATGAAGATGAAAAGGCAACACTGAATACAATGGCAATTAGTATCTGTTTTAACATGTCGAACATTGCTACTCAATTCGTTTTTAAACGCTGTGTAACTTTCATGTTAAATTATCATCCATTGATTTAAAAGCCATCATCATTGTGTGAATGATCCAATGAGACAACATTGTAATAGAACTGTCGGTACATGGTAGGGTAAGTACGGTAGAAAGGTACTTTTAGAGCATATCGAGTCTATTATTAGAATGACATGCAATGTTCCCAGCATTAATAGGGATTCCATAGCAAAGACAAAATAATCCAATGAATATATTGGAAACTCTCTACTTAAAAAACATTGCTAGATAGTCCAATTCTTGACGTAGCCCACCCAATTTAAAAAAAAATGTGCATGAAAGGCAAAAGGATGTAAGGTACCACTACCAGTATGCACTCTCGTGAGTATAATATTGCAGTTTACAAGTCCTAATCCATGTGGTGTGCTGCACATGTTGCACAAGGAGGGATTGTTTTGTTAGACATTAAACATTAACATTCAGCGAATATGTTCCCTTGAATGTGTTACCTTGTCTGGATGCTTTGTGCACTAGCGGAGCTGGCAGTGAGTAACGGCCCCATCCAAGGTATGGTAAACAGCATGCAGGCTTTTTTTGTTTGTTTTTGCTGCTTTGAAAGAGCATTGACCAGCTGATTACTTATCATCCATTAAAATGCCGTCTCCTCTTCTACCCTCAAAATGCACATGAAACGGTTTGCCGCGCTGAAAGGTTTTATTTTTCAGTTGCTGGTGCTGAGAGAAAAAGGAACGAAAATGGACTTTACTCATTGTTTGAAATAATTCAAAAAGAGGGTAAAAGCTGTTGCACTCTTCTTTCTGTGAATGCAGGCCTTATTTATTGTGAATTAAATTGAAGTGGAACACAAAAACACAGGAAGAGGCTGAGTTTGAAAAGCAGAGACGCAAAGGAGGGCAGGCAGAAACGACAGATAAAGCTTTGAGAGGCTTAGAGAGGAAGAGAGCAGAATGAGGAGGAAGTGTGGAGGCAGAGAAAGTAGTCAGGGGGGGATGCGGAATCAGAACAGAGAGAGATGCTCTGATAAGTATTGCGGAGAGGAAGTGGGGCTGTCGAGATAAAGACAAACTCAGACAGCGGGAGAAGGAGATTAGAGGCAAGTTTTGACATTTCGAAGAACGATGAAGGTGGGAAGGAGAGCAAATAGACTGAGCTATGGAAAGTGGGAAGACAGAGGGGCAAAGGAAGTTATTTTTTTCCACACCCAAACCCGGAAGAAGTGCCAGTGGCCTTATAACCACAGCGGTAGCACTGCTCTATATGGGGCGCAAGGTCACGCTGGCTTTCCTTTTCTTACAAGCGAAAGCATTCAGATAAATCACCCGAATCAACAATAAAAGAATAAAAAACATATTTATAATATTTTGACAGTTCCCTCAGCACTCATCATGGCATTGCGGAAAATAGCATGAACGAAATGAAACGTACAGCACAAGCCCACAAATATGGGATGATTACTGTGACATTTTAAGGACAGATAACAAATGCTTTTCGCTTTAGTGCACATCAACGATGCCACACTTAGAGGGTCACTCCACTCTGACTAATTTCTAAAACTGCCGCACTCAATCTGCATCGAGGTCAACTGTGGTAAATCTTTCCAGCATGCTTTCAGCATGTACCGTACAACTTGCAACTGTTCCGTTGTCCTTGGGATTCTGGCTGTAGACCAGGCAGGATAGTTTGGCCCTGATTGCCGTATTTCCCGCACTACAAGTCGCTCCAGAGTATAAGTCGAACAAGCCCAAAAAATACATAATGAGGTTGAAAGAAAACATTCATAAATCGCTCTGGAATATAAATCACATTTCTGCGGGTAATTTACTTTACAAGATTCTAGATCAAAAATAGACATTTCATCTTGGAAGGCAAATTATAACATTAATAAATTAATAAAGAAGTGGCTGAATAGGTGAAACATATGCTAACGCAATGAAGGTTATTTAGCCAAACAAAAAAATAAACACATTGCATTTCATGAAGCAGAAGCACCAAGAAGGTGCTCCCGCAAAGTCCTTTATATTCATACGTGAGCGTGGCGACATACCGTAACTGCGCTGTTGACAAGACTCACCCGCAGCTACTGGCCAACTCATTCCTCTAGCTGTGGCCATCTAAGCGTTCAGGGTTTTTTTTTTTTGGTTTTCTTCATCGCAGTAAAATTAGCTTTTACGCTTTTAGTCAGTCCCTACCAAGTTCCTAATTCAATTACGGTTTTCAGGTGCATATTTGTCTTTGAAGCTTTTCAGTCTGCAGAATATAATTTTCTTGAGGGGCATTTTTGTTCAGTCGTTCTCAGTTGTCTTTGAACGGAGTCGTAGATATCGGTGCATAAGTCTAGAGTGCCCTCTTATGGATGTCTGTAAAATTACAAGTCACTTCAGAGTATAAGTTGCAGAACCAGCCAACCTATGACAAAAAATACGACTCATAGTCCGTAAAATAAAGTTTATTCTGTTTTCAGCAGCTGCATGGATGTTACAGTGGTTTTAGAATAAACTCTGACCATATTCATTCAATTCTATCCATTTTTCCTTTACCAAAGGAATGTTTTCTTGAATATTTTTTTTTCATTATTTTTCTCAAGCCAAATTGCTTCACCTCCCCTGAAGTGTTCTGGTTTTCCTCAAGGGAGGCACACTGCCTAATTTGAAATCCAATCTCCCTTTGTGATTCAAAAGAAGATCTCTTTTCCCTCCCTTCCTTGTTCACACAAGGTTGTGGTGATTCAAACAACTGTTTGGCCATCTCGTGTGGTTGAACAACACATTCTTGTTGTTTTCTATGAAAACACAGCACTAAGACCCATTTCATTGTGTGTTGAATGGTGCACTGAGGCCCTTGCTTTTTGATCAAGTGTCACTTGATTTTGACAAATTGTCAAGTCTATTATATGTATTATAATGTCTTCAGACAGCGTGGCTCCGCGCTGTTGAGAGAAGTTTGACAGAGGTGAGGACAGGGCATTGGATGATTTTTTTTTCTATGCAATCAAAGACAGCCTGTTCTGTAATATTGTGATGACTTACTTTATTCCAATTAACAAAAAAAAATCCCATAGACATTCATTATGATCGCAGTCCATTCCAGAGTCAAACTGTACTCTGTCTAGGAAATGTTTTAATTAGATCTTAACTGCATAACTGTAAATATAAGAACCTGTTGTTCATAATCTGGATTAAGGACTTTCTGACCAACAGACCCCAGACTGTGTTGCTCGGCCCCTACACGTCCTCCACCCTCATGCTGAGCACCGGTTCCCCCCAAGGATGCGTGCTGAGCCCTCTCCTGTACGCCCTCTACACCTACGACTGCAGCCCGGCCCACGGCAACAACACCATCGTCAAGTTTGCTGACGACACGACAGTGGTCGGTCTGATCTCGGAAGGTGACGAGACAGCCTACAGAGAGGAGGTAAAGAGACTGACAACTTGGTGCAAGGACAACAGACTGCACCTTAACTCTGCTAAAACAAAGGAGATTGTCGTCGACTTCAGGAGGAACAAGACGCTGCCGCCCCCCCTCTGCATCGAAGGCGTGTGTGTGGAGAGGGTCCACACGTTCAAGTTCCTGGGAGTACAGATCTCCGATGACCTTTCTTGGACTCACAACACCACAGCAGTGGTAAAGAAGGTCCGCCAACGTCTGCACTTCCTGAGAGTCCTCAGGAAATTCAACCTGGACAGGAAGCTGCTGCTGGCCTTCTACCACTCGTCCATCGAGAGCCTGCTGACGTACTGTGTCTCCACCTGGTACAGCGGCTGCACTGAGGCGGACAGAGTGAGGCTCCAGAGGACAGTCAAAACAGCGCAAAGGATTATTGGCTGCCCTCTCCCCCCACTGTCGGACATCTACACCGCCCGGTGCCTCAGAAGGGCTCTCAACATCGTCAATGACAATACCCACCCAAACTCACACCTGTTCGACCTGTTGCCCTCTGGCAGGCGCTACAGATGCATCAAATCAAGGACCAATAGACTGAGAAACAGTTTCTTTCCGAGAGCCATCTCCATACTGAACTCTCACACACACACGAGACCACCCTAACCTCGCAAAACAGCATTGTGATGTGTTTCTATATGCCCTATTCAGTACTGAATTCCATTGCACTGTCTTCTTTATTTATCTAATTTATATATTTGTCTGTATTATTGTTGTATTGCACTGGAGAGGGGAGCCCTCTAATCTCGTTGCACACTTGAGTACAATGACAATAAAGGGATTTCTATTCTATTCTATTCTATTCTATAATATGAAATAAATAAAATGTCTTCTCACAATTTTATGACATGTGACCAACACTGTATTGAAGGACACAAGTCGCATCGTGTTCAGGCAGGTTCGCAGTGGTGTACATTTTATTTATTCTGATCGATGCTTATTACTGTTGATTTTAACACTAATCACTTTCCTTTCACATTTCATTGTTAGCAATGTCGTACTGAACAGCCCAAACAGAGACATGTGAGATCGCTTTGGAAATTTCTCCTCTTTGGCGTCACATATAAGCTCACAAGAAAACAAAACAAAAATGAAAAGTGAAAATACCCACTTGACTTTTGACTTTATCAGTTGAAGTCTCTTCAGGCATGTGCACGCCTTGTGCCACTTTAGAGACATTTTTTTCCCCTCCAGATATTGTTTGTACAACCTTTGGAGGCAGATTGGCAGTTCTTTTATTCACACAAAATATATCTACTTTACATAATGTGTTGCTCACGCTGTACGTATGTGTGAGGTAAAGGATCGAGAGAAAAGGAGTGGAGCTTGCATGCTGTGTCTTGTCCTGCTCAAATCCAGACAGCAGTCAGGGACTCGGTGGCCTCCCAGCAGTGCAGCATGACATAGCAACTAACCCAACTAACAAACAGACACACTCATCCCCAGCCTGCTGAGTGCCTTTCCAGATAGAAGTAGGACAAATGAGTGAGCGTGCCAAAGATGCAAAAAGTAGAGACCAGAGTGGCAAAACAGGACAAACAATGTTAGGATAAAAAGCGGGAGTAAAACAAAAAAAACACACACACAAACACATAGATTTGCAGGTGGAAGTACATTGCGTGATTTGTTCTCCAGAGTGCGAGTGGTGCTCGTGGAGTAGCTGAGTGTTTTTGGAAACTAGGTCATTTTTCCTCCCACACATTTTGTCTGATCCAGCACATGGATTTTTTTTTATTTATTTTTTTTTTTTCATGCGCAACACTCTTGTCCCGTCTGTTGGGGCAAATGAAAGAATAAAAGGTGATTCGTGAAAATAAAGCACTGTTAAATGTCACTGCATGCCAACACTCTTATAAATTCAAACACAAACAGAACAGATTGGGGTTGTCCCGTGTATCCAGAAATGTTCTTGCATGCGAGTCGCCACACGCTGACAAGCTTCTGAATATTCAGCCTTTGCATATTGACCACACTCTACTCTCCAGAATAAATCATCACTAACAGTGGCAGAAGAGAAGGCATAGCAGGAAGATAGCTGTGCAGGGAGTGAATGGCCAGAGAAGAGAGCGGAAGGCAGCATGGGGACGAGAGCATGTGACGAACCTCCGAATTGAGGGCGAGAAAAGCGGCAAAGGAAGTGAGGAAATCGTGGAGTTGGGCCAATGAGGACCAATCAGGAATCTGAGACTGGATGAAAAGAATGTATGAATCAGCCTTCTCGGGGTGATGAGGGTGCAGTCTGTTGAGTTGCCTCTAGCTTGCACTCTGCAAAGCTCTACGCACTACATCAGTTTTGAATACCCCGTGAGGTTACGTTATCCTGTTTGTAGCTTGCACTTGTGTACCCACTGAAGCAAATCTAAAGACGTCTGTTTATTGGAGTGAACGTCCGCATAGAAGGCAATAGCGCCAAAGACGTTTCATTTTGGCTCGGAGAGCGGCAACGTTCAAGTCAGTCAGTGACCTTAGCACATGAGCTGATGTGCTCACTGATCCAGATTTATTCATCTGTTTCTCTGCTCTGTACTTTCGATTTCTTTTTATTTCATTTACCTTCAGCAAGTGTTCCTCGATTTCTTGTTCATTTATTTTAAAGTGGATCAAATGACTAACAAAAGACGCAAAACAAAACATGGAACAGCACAGGACTGTGTTTTTGGAGTTCAATGCCGCAATTATTTATGTAACAATTTGTAAAGTCATTTAGTTTTTTACCTAGAAAACCTTTGGGAAATGACTCGATCCGCTTTTGAATTCAACTTTTTTTTGTCACTGCTATATTGGTCCAAACAAATGTACATTTAGTTGTACTTTGTATGAGGCATTTAAAATTAAGTTTAAATTTAAAAAAAAAAAAAAACAAGTGTAATTTCAATTTTTTTCCCATGGCTGTATGTGAACAAAACAGCTGGTACCCTTTCATTAAAAAGAAAAAAAAATACAAAACACTGACATAATATCACGCTGGACTGGAGCAACTGACTTTGGGTGAGAGATGGGGTACACTCTGGACTGGTCACCAGCCAATTGCAGACTGACAAACATAATACATGATTTGTGTTTCTCCCCTCTGGAAACGGTTCCCTTTATGCAGCAAGTCCACCGCTGATAAAGTGTCTTTATGGTGGTCTCTCCACACTAACCCGGACCTGCACTCGCCCATTCTGCCCTGTCCCGCTGAGCTGGGAGAAAGGAAAAAAAAAACTCCCTGACACCGCGCTGCAGAGGGAAGAGAGATTTATTACCTGACCCGTGCTGCCTACTGGGACACTATTGACTCTGACGGCCCTGTAATGCTCCGACACACATAAGCAGATGGATGGCTGAGCGGGGGAAAGAGGGGCCAGATACCGAAGATAAAAACATAATATAAAATAAAGGAGGGCGAGAACGAGGTGAAAAAGAATACAGTAAATAAGAAAAAGTGTACACAAATTGAATGGAATTCAGATATGACAGGGAGATGTTGGTTCAAAGTAAAATTTCTAAATGTTTTATTTCAAAATTTTTAGATGGTTTGCGAGTATGATATAATATAAAGTGTAGAATAGATAACTGTAATCTTAAAACATCATCATCATTTCTTGACATGTCTAAATGATGATGCACACAGCAAAATAAACTGTTACCGAAATGCTGGAGCCGTCATTTGCGTATCATAAAGCACAAGATGGAAATAGAACAAAAGAGTGTATTGTGCGCTCATATGACGTTGTGGTACAACGTAAAAAGTCCTGCTATGCTTAAGGCTAAAATTCAGAAGTGCTGGTACGCCGCACTTCTACATATTGACACACTTAAAGCACTGTATATGCTGTATACATACATGTACAACAACAGAATTCAGTTGGTATGTGTCACAACTTGCTAACAGTGAAGCCGATACTAAAGGTAGAAGCTGAATGATACATCTCCACACACACCTTAATGTCCTGGAGAGGCGGGAAAATAGAAATAGAGGGGGGGGGGGAATGTGCACCACAGATGCCATACACGTGCACACTAACACTCGCTAATCTGTCAAGCCAACAAAGGAAGGCAAGCTTGGGTTGCATTTGCATGACAAACTGGCCCCGCTAGGTTGATTGAAGACAAAACAATTTTAGAAGACAGGCTGACTGTGTGGTATGGTGCCTACCACCTCTGGGTGGGCCTCACGACCAGCAATTGGAGTGTTTTTGTGTGCACGTGTACGTGCATGTGTGTGTGTGTCTGTACATGTGTCTGTGTCTCATTGATCTGCTTGTGCGTGTAAATGCGCGTTGCATTATCAAACATGAGGTGGTTGGGGGATATGGGATTTAGTTTGATGGCAGGGAAACAAAATTCATGGGATTAGAGTGTGTCGTGCTGCAGCTGTGTGTGCGAGTGTATGAAGTTTTAAGATGTGGGCTTCTGCAGAAAATGGAGAGCAGTGTGTGCATGTCAAAGCTTGTATGTAAAGAGTACTGTCTGGGTATGTTGAAGCATGAATGACATACACGACTGAGAAATGGAGGAATGCTTAAATATCTTGAGTAATAAAGGGATAGGAAAGTATATTATCAGCAGGCTGATATGCTTTGGAAGCAGAAGTACTAGAAGAACAATCATTAGTGTAGTATAAAAAAAAATTGATAGAGTAGTGGTTCACATCTACAGTTTATGATTAGTACGGCATGGCGGTTCATGATTCCCGCTCAGTCACCCTGGATTTGGCTGGAAGTCGGTCTCAGGCCCGCCAAATCTAGACCCTAGAGAATGGTACGCTCTTCGTCAGAAGTCTGCAATTCAACCTTTTTTGGAGGGGTTGGGGGTGAGTGGCGGGGAGATACAGTACAAAATTTGAAAAAAGGAATTTGGATAATAAAACACAGTTTGAATGAGAAAAGACAATGGAGCAAAATAAGAAAAGGTACGAATAAGATAAGAATCACCAAATCCGACTTACCCCCTAAACCAGGTAATTTTTCTCGCGTGCTACTTCAGACTTTTGGTTTCGCTCATTGGGCCATTATGACTGTGAACCCATATAAATATTATTATTACATATACACAACAAACTGATGGATGACTAGTTTTGAGAATCTGAATCCAGGAAAAGTTTGTTTAACAACCATTCAATTCATTTTAAAAGTGTGATTAGTAACAAAGAAAAAATGCTTTCAATATTTTAAGGTTTTAAAATTGACAACAATTTGCAATTTTTGTATTCTTGCAAGTCACATGTAGTTGTGCATGATTTGTCTTTGCGGGCCACATAAAATGATGTGGCGGGCGGGATCTGGCCCCCGGGCCTTGAGTTTGACTCCTGTGCCATAGACTACTTTCTGATGGTTTTGCTGGTTATTCTACCCTTTTTGAAGGCATCAGGGAAACCAAAGAGGAAAATGTTGGCCATGATGATGAGGAGAACCACAGAAAGCATTACTCTTAGTCTCGAATTCCAGGGTAAAGTTAGGTTTTTCTTTTCACTATTAACACTTATTCTCCAACACCCCGTTAGATACAATTTACCCTAGTAAAATTTTACTCAAAATTTGTCTACAATATTCGATGGAGTCTCGTTGTAATGGACTAATAGTGTGTTTGTTCCTGCTTGTATTTCGAATATTGTCCTATATATATAATAATATTACAAAAATATGAGTTACTTTGTTACTTCCTAGATGTAATATATAGTCACAATTTCTTAGCAATACAGGTATAATGTAACCTTTTACAGACAATAATGGGCAAGCATCATGAGCACGAGTATAAACAAGACTGATAATCAAACACACGTTGTCTAATGTGTATAATTGTGTTTTCAAAAATGTTCCCGTTAGTCATTGCCGTAATGATTTCATCAGGCTGTGGATGCATTTTGATGAGAAGGATCTAATGAGAATGGAGAATATCAAAACAGCTTTTTCTCTGTTTGTGGCAAATCCCTGTGACTTGACTTCTACTAGTACATTTGCGTGTGTGTTTGTGCGAGTCTCATTAGCACTAGGTTAAGGGGGGTTAGTCATCGCAATGGCAGGTTCATTAAATATCTCAAAGGCCACCGTGGACATGGCAGGGTTGGAAACCCCTACTGTTCATGTAATTAATGTGCCTACTTCATGCTCATGTTAGGACCCTCTGTGGACGAGAGAGTATGTGTGTAAACCGTATGCGCTTCACATTACCAGCATGAATGTGTTGCTTAATGAGTGGTGTGTGTGTGCGTGCGTGCGTGAATGAGTGTGTACGAGGTACGTGCCTGCATGCGTTCAAGCCTGGGTGGTAGATTTTTCTACTCTGTTAGGGGACAAGGAACTGTGACTGGGGTGAACACCCCTACTGGGTGAGAAAAAGGGGGGAGAGATTAATGAGCAATGAAGATGATGATGACGAAAGGGGGTACTGTGATTCTTCCAAAGGACTCCTTTCAATAATAAACATGTTTATCTCATTCTGCCAGATCTGTCTATCAAAACAAGTTAGTTTTTGTTTTTTCATGGAATGGTGACAGATTTTTGAGGAGCATTGTAGGTACAGATTTGAACTTGTGGGTGTATGAGCCAAAAGGAAGTGACAGGTTTTTAGTTATCATTTATATGTGCACAGTGGGTGGATTCATTTTGAACAATAAATTCAGCAGCACATCACAACTCAATGTAGAACATGTTTAAAGGGTATATATAGAAAAAAAAAAGAGAGCAATAAAAGAATTGTGGGTTGCATTGCAAATAGTGTTTAACACCCGTGATGTTCATTTTAACACTGGCAATGTGTCTACATACATCCATACTACCCAGTGTCTAAAGGGGTAGTAATAAATAGGAAGCCTATTTTGAGGCATTGGTGGGAAAATTAAGCAATTTTGTAACGTCTGATAAATATCTGGTGGTTCCATCTTTGTGTCTAGTTTGAAAACAGTACGTTCCCAATCTCCCTGTATAATTTGAATGCAAGGCGTCATTTTTCCCCACGTTGTTGACTAAGCCTTCCATTGCCAACCAGTTGCTGCTGAGTGATACTCCAGATTGTCGTTGTTGTTGTCATATATATTGTTCTATATAGTTTTTAGGGACTGGGACTTGTACTTCCAATCCACCGTTAAATCAAATCAACCCGTTATTTACTTTAAGTAACTTAAGTACTCCCACCAGCCATTTTCTGAAGCTTTTATCATTTCAGACTATTTTTAAACCCATCCACTAGTCGTACAGCTGCTATCTAGAGCTAAGATGTAACCGGTGTCTTTTGGTGTCCTCTCCGGCGTGCAAGCGACCAAACTCCCGTCGTCTGCTGCTGTGATGGTGTGAGGCAAGCAATGAAGTAACAACGACAAAGGCGTTGATAAATTGTCCAGCTGGGCTTCATTAACTACTTAGCGGTTGAATTTAATGCCCGATAGCAGGAGAAACATTTCCATGCTAACGCTTTTGTGTTTTGTTCTTGAATACAGAGGGGTGTCCTGGGATGAGAATTTTCCACCGCTCAGCGGATTTCCAACTTTATCAGACCAAAATAACCATTCTCAAGATATGCATATCTGTTGAGAGATTTTCAGCGTGGGGGAACTCTTGGAGTTGCGGTTGAGCGAGAGGGGAGAGAAGGAGTGACCTGCGTGATGAGTAGGTTGTTAAGCAATTAAAACATCGGGCACACAACCCGTCCCAAGTTTTTTTGGTGTATTTTCCGAGTATGTGTCCATGAGAGGCAAGTGGCATTGTGTAGTGTTCCTTTATTGGTTAGTCTTGCTGCTACAGATGGACGTTTGGTCATGTTAGCATTTGATGGTGCTAAATTAGCATAGCATTCGGGCGTGTTGACTTATTTAACTCATTCACTACCAGCCTAGTAAAAAAAAAAAAAAATGGATATTTGACGTCTTTAGCCGTCAATGGCAGTAAATGAGTTTATGTGCCTCTTATCTGTCTGGTGTATTTGACAAGCACATTAGCATCAAAATTTTAGTTGTGTCCCCCACGTAATGATATGCGGTAAAAGCAGCACCTCAATAATGAGTTCACTTTTGTGAAGAAAATGTACAAAAAAAGTTCTTGCTGTTTAATGTAGGTTTCTTGTATAGCAGTTTTGCGCCATCCTTGAATTGTAATTCTTAGACTGGAAGGGGAAATAATTGTTATTTTGTTGTTTGCTTCAAACCCTTTCTGTTGGGTCAGTGGATCATTAATACAGCCATTGAAAATGTATTATCAAAAATGTCATACAAAAGCAGGTAATTTACACATATGCACATATTTTGCCCATATTTAAAATAGCATTTTTGTCATACGTCTGTTTCGGAAGTGTATGGTCCTTTTTGGCCCCTCGGTAGCACATCCCTGATTTAAATGTTACAGTGGCTCAAAATTACGGCCTAAAATGTCAACATGTGAGATGATTATTAAACTTTGTGCCATCCTTGCTGTTAACCTTGCTCCTTTAAACATTTTATTCCCTGCAAATGAATTACAGCTGCCAAACGGAGGCAGCAAAAAATCGTTTTCTTGGTTTTAGCACCTCTGCCGTGTGCAATGAGGTTCCATGCCATTATGGAGTGATTTGACAACTCCGCTATTATCCTTCGTACAACTACTGTAAAAAGAAGCTGGAGGCAGGCTCCACATGCAGCGGGGACCCTCACTGGCCTGATACAAGCTGTCAGTTCCCCGTTTGTACTGCAGAGCCGTAGGATGCATAGAGGCAGGCAGTAGGGAACTCTGGCTGGGTTCAAACGAGCTTATCAGGGGCAGTGCTGTTTATATATATGCTGAGCGAGCCACCCTGGAAGCTAACAAAGCTACGTGCTACGGCATGTGTTGGAGATCTACGCATTTCGGTGAGGGGTCCAAAGGAAGCGGCTGTGTTAGTGTAGCTTGCTCATTCGTGCTAACCTGAATTTTTCCTAGTTCTGCCAGGGTGGTAGCAGGTCTGTTGAGCTGCAACATGTTCCCGCTAACATCCATCTGTCGTTGCGAGCTCGGAGCCCAGCATCTCTCACCTAAAGTAATGTTTTTATTTTATGCTTCAATATGGGAGCTATAGCATTTTGTGTGATATGGCCAGACCGGCGGAGAAGAGGAACGCTTGGAGTGTTTGGATCGGTTCAACTTGTTCATAATGAGAGTCCATCTGTTCCGAACCTGCTGCCCTCACTGGCTGTAGCTTATGTTTTGACATTTGTAGACGGATGTAAGGGAGATTACATTACCAAACACACAGAACTACACAACATGCATCTTTGTTGGGATCAATTGACCGGCACTAAAAGTTGATAGCAATCAAATGGTTCCAAATTGAGTTTACAGATTGGTAGCCTTGTTTCAGATCAACGTGGACAAAATGGGATGACCCTGAGACAAGACAACAAATGGGATGGCCATGATTGTCATTGATGACCTGAGTGATTTTGAAACTGTCAAAATCTAAAAAATATTTGCCATTTTAGCCACATTGCTGCTAGTCGAACGTGGTTACCGCAACCAAATTGACAATACATTATAACTTGGAAGCTATCCGTATGCGACGGGAAGCAGACTGTATGTATCTTGTTTTGTTATGAATTCATTCTGGAAAGAAGAAAAATACCAAGGCGCAGGATGTTTTTTTTTTATTATTATTTGACAAAAATAGTTTTTCCATCTCTTTTATTCCTACTGTAATATGTAGCTGAGCTCGGATCCCATTTCCATAAATGTCAATACCACAATTTGAGATGCAGCACTCTCTGCTGACACGACAATGAGTATGACAACCATGGCATACATACCCCATTTATAGCCACATACAGGAGGCTCTGGTCAGGTTAAAGGAAAAAAATCTTAATTGTACTGTTCATTCTGCATGAAAATCATTTCTGTTATTTCAGTGAGTTTCCAAGTTTTCATTGTGCAACTCAACGTTAACTTGTGCGGCCATGACATTGCGAGTCATTTTCTACCAACAACACATTATCTTCACTTCTTTCCCTGTAAATTGGATCTTCAAACAACAAAGGTAAATGTATGTGCTCCGCGACTGACTGGCAACCAGACCAGGATTTGTCTCCTCTGATATACACGCGCTCGCTCTATTGGGTAGAATGTAGGCTCTGGCCATCCTCTTGGTTCTTTGTAAGAGTATTGCAGGATCCGACATTTAAGGCTTTTTGAGTGGCGGCCCTATCAGAAGCGATACTGGCCCCATATATTCAGTTGTAGGGTTTTAATTTGAGTGATTATTTCATATTTTGTCTTGGTGTTGGTGTGCCTTGTCCTAAAACAAATATGATGTAAAGCAATCTTCAGGACGCAGTTCGTATCCGCACATTGGTCGTAATAATCTGGCAACGTAGCATCATTTTGAATCGATGACCGATCATGTTTTCTTTTTGCGTCATCTCAAATTCCTGTTTCTACCAGCGTTGTTCTGGTCACAAAAGTATTTTAATCTAAAGTCTGAAGCTGACTTGCGTCAGAAAAATTTAAAAAATAAATAAGTAAAAGTTCTAGATTTACTTGTTGGACTTGCGCGAGTGAATGCTTCATATTTTAAGGGAAAAATGCGATCATTTAGGGGCAGCCTTGATCCCTGAGATGTCATCCCTCCTTGACTTTGATAACCTCTCACATACGTGTTTATTAGCAAAGTCCTTGAAAATGCATGTCTTCACAAAGACGTGCAAATTTCTCATGCAAACAAAAGTGTGGCCACACATGTCGCACATTCCACAAACGCCACTGCCAACCTGGTCTCTCCTCACTCGTTAGAATTTCATCTCAATCTTGTGCTACACAGCGGTGTTTTTTTTTTTTTTTAAGATTTTTTTTTTTTTGGGAATGTATTTTTGTAACTCTTTTTATTTTTAGTGTGTCCGAGTACTACACTTTGGTGAGTAAACCTCTCCCACTAATTGGTCATGAACGTAAGAGGGTGTGGAAGGGTAGGACCTCTGAAGACATTTTGCACAGCAGATGTTTTAACGTGTCTCAGCATGAAAAAACACAAGTGTGATTAAATTAATGATGGCAAAATCGTGTTTTGCTCGTTCAAACTTAAGGATGTCGTATAATTTTAGTAAGTGAGGCGGTGCAGGTTGTTCAGCCAGTACATTTGTAATGATTTATTTCATGATTCTCACCCAATCCGTTTTTGCCAACTTTACATGACATCCTATATTCACTTAAATGCTCGCTAAAGACACAATAATCAACCTGATGAATGGTCTATTTTTTTTTTTCTCACAAATATTCACTCGTTTTGAATTTGATGCCTCTAACACATTCCAAAAAGGCTGGCACTGGGGCAACAAAAGACTGGAAAAGTTGAGGATTGCTGAAAAAAAACATCAGATAGGAACAATCCACTTGTGAGCAAGTTTGAGAAACTGGTGAGCGTCATGACACGGTATAAAAGGAGCACCTCTGAAAGACTCAGTTGTTCACAAGCCAGAATGGGGCGAGATTCATCGCTCTATGATCAACTACTTGAGCAAATAGTACAGAGAGAATAATGGTTCTTTAGGTACAATAAAAAGGAATTTGGGGATTTCATAATCTACGGTTCAAAATATCATCAAAAGATTCAGAGAATCTGGAGAAATGTCTGCATGTAAGCAACATGGCCAAAAACCAACAAAGAAATCACGCGACTTCCATTCCTTTAGGCAGAAATTGTTTATTTTGAGAATTTGTTGTGAATAATGGCGGCATGGTGGATTGCTAGTTAGCACGCGTTCACCCCGCAGTTCAGGGGTACAAGGCTGATCCCGCGCTCCAGCCTTCCTGTGTGGAGTTTTCATGTTCTCCGCGTGCCTGTGTGGGTTTTCTTTGGGTATTACGGTTTTCTCCCAAGTTTTATAGACAAGAATGGGGGGTTGATTGGACGCTCTAAATTGTCCCTAGGTGTGATTGTGAGGGCAAGTATTTGTTTGTCTTTGTGTGCCCTCTCTTCTCTACACCTTTTCTGGGTATGCAGTAGACTGCTGGGATATGCTCTAGAGCACCCGAGAACCTTGTGGAGATGAGCAACTCAGATGGATGGATGCATTTTGTAAACAATTAATTCCGGTTAAAGACGCATATGCTGGATGGAGAGTGAGATGGGTGGTTGTATGATGTACGTGTATTATCTCCGATTGATCTACTATTGGTTTACTCGGTATGTCGTTGATGGTGTAGTGGTATACTTGCCTGATTTGTGTGTGGACAGGGTGGGACTGGTTCCCGCTCAGTGATGGTGTATATGGTTGTTGGGCTCTCTGTTTGTTTCCTGCAACTGGTTCGCGACAAGTTCAGCGTGTTGTCCACCTGAAGCAAGATGGGATTGCTTGACCTTTAAATAAATTGTGATATGATGGCAATTTGTCAGAGTACACATGAGTGGGAAATCACAGAGAGAATCAACAAAAGCACATCATTTTCAAAGTTGCACTGAGCCTTCCATTAACAGGTACAACATGCTCAAAACCCGGTGGTTTACTTTGCCATGCAACAACAAAAACTGATTCTTTGGATAAGATTTTGAAGTTATCACTCTGTATCCAGCCACTTGAGAAATAGTTGTAAACCTCCAGTGATTTGTAAGCTTTCATCTGGCGGTGTGCCGCAGAGCATGTCGTCAACATCAGATAGTTAACATGAACAGGATATGACACACTTGGCCAAGCGTTCTCCTCTGAAAAATCAGCCTTGGATAGCGTGTATGGGTCGGTTCCTCCGCGCAAGAGTAACTTTCTGCCGGCATCACGTTTGTAAATCAGATGAGGTGCCAAGATGGGGAAAAAAAAGACTTCCCACAATGCCTTGCTCTGAGCTGCGTGCTAGCGACCTATTGCACGGTCATTGTTAATTATTAGCAATTCATTGTTCACTGACTACATTTTTACATTTCGGGGTAAAAGGAATAAGCAGAATGACTCAGAACAAAGTGATTACATACTACATTATCTCATTGCTTTTGACATACGTGGTTAAGTAAATACAATTATATTGTATTGTATTAAGTTCTCAAAAATAAAAAAAAATAAAAAACACTGCGCTTGCCTGTGCATGTGTACATGTGCACTTGTAACTCTTTGGATGGAGTCTTAACAGCAGGAGGCTATAACCTACGCTGTCCACACTCTGTGATCACCACTGTTTATGGCTGCATAAAACTCTCACACACACACGCACAAACACGCACAGCACACATCCTCGTTCCCTCTGTTTCTATCTCTTTTAACCTCACTTTCAAACACGCTCACACATTTATAGCTGCTGTCTGTCTCAGAAGCTGTGTAATTATTGCCGTCTAGTCTGGGCTGGGGCTCTTATCAGTATTGTGACAGAAATGGCTGACAGATACACTCTCTGACACTTTATGTTATACACGTGTGCTGTCTCTGGCACCCTTTTGTCCATTTTTGTTCTCTCTTCCTCATTATGTGTTGTCTTTTCCCGTCTTGACCATGTTCTGTGCTTCCTCTGAGGTGGTGAGGGTGAGTTGGTGAGTCAGAGCTCACCCTGCCAAGCCATGTGCCAATTCAGGAGATTGGCATTGAAGCCAGACATGAGCTCATCGGCCCAGCTGGGCAGACAGCCCATTACAATGCTCAGCAGGGCCCTACCACAGGGGTGGAAAGAGCTCCATACATGCTGATGATCCACTCTTTCTCTCTCCTCTCTCCCTTACTTCCCATTTGTCGTCATCTTCTCTTTTTCTTTCGCTACCTCTGACTTTGTCTCTTTCTTGATGAGTTTTCCATGTCCTTTCAACTCAAAAACTGATACACGCTGCCATGCCTGCCAATCTCCTTTTTCTTGTTTTTCTCCTTTCATTCTCTTACACTATTTTACTTCAGTCACTGCTACGGTGTATAATATATATAAATAAGAGAATGAGGGGTGTTTTTTCAAATGAAAAGGTGGATGCAAGTTGTATTTTCTTGTGTGTACTTCTTCGGACTTGAACCTGTGTAATGTATGGGGGGTTGTGGATCCTTTTGGGAATGAAAAAAAAAATCATTAGTATGGGCTAGGCTAGAGTGTGTGTGCATCTATGTGTGTGCGTGTGTAAAACACACCTGTAGAGACATGATAAGATCACTATAGCCAGGCAAGGGCAAGACACAGCAAATATGATGTGGCATGCCAGGTGTTTTTATTGAAAGTGACTCCCTGGTTTTCAATCTAGCTGTCTGGAGAGGCGTGTATTTTCCTCAGCCCTCTGCCGAAGACATGGAGCGAACAGTCAAAGCTTAAACACTTTGTTCTCTCAACTCATTCTGGTCTATGTCGCTGTTCAGCTTTGTCAGCAACGAGATGGACAGAGCTGAATTCATGAATATCATAAGGAGAGGTGACTCTGCATTTAGGGGAATGGGGTGCTGCAGTGTTATATTTCTCTTACAATCATGTTTGTATTACATTTAATACAGATAAATGATTAAGACTGGGGCATTGAAAATGAACTTTCCGTTTGATATTATTGTGATATATACTCATTGTGATACTGTGATTATGCAATGGTTGAACTGTATAGAGAAAGCTCAACAATGCATCAAAATATGTACCGCGGATGTATAGTGCTCAAAACCTGCTTTGAAAATGAAATCTTTTTATCTGTTTAAAAGTGAACAAAAGAACAGTTTTTCGAATTTCTGTGATCATTAAACTCTTCTGTTGTTGAAGTCTCTGTATTTGCAATATTGAAAATTTACATTAATTTGTCAGGATATTATGTTTTGTGTGTGCTGTGACAAATCTCCTTTGCCATCAATGGCCCTCTTTTTTAAATTGTTTAAATTTTTTACAGTATTTAATAAAAACTCGACCTGTATGACAGTTATTCATTAGACTTATCACAACAAATGTAAATTGCAGTTAATATTACATTTTTTACATGTCGTTTTAATGTTTAAGCAGACCTCATCGCACTTTAATTTTCCTATTTATGTATATCAGGGTTTAAGGTTAATCAAATTTAATGTTACCGGTACATTAATTGTCCTTGCTCCTTTCTTTATGGTGCTTTGGTCTTTGTCGCGTAGTAACAGAGAAGCCAAATGCTATGAACACAACATCGTAAAACCTGTTTTTATCATCTGTTTGAAGCTGCGTTTATAGCACAATGAGGTAAATTCACATTTAAAATAAAAATAATAATAATAATCAAACTTCACTTACACCTGCTCATACTGACCGATTTTACTGTACTGAAAGGTATAACAGCGCAAACAAAACAGACAAAGCATGCCCCATATAAATATATAAATATTAATAGTTTGACCCGCCCCAACACAAATTAATGTCAGCTTCAAATATAAATAGTATTGTAAAGATTTCTCATATTCCTTATTCTGCCATTTTATGACAAATTTCCCTTAGAGGTTGTTTGTGTGACTTTGGTTTCTGCTTGTTTGCCATTCAAACAGCCTAATGAGCGTACTGGTTGTACAGAATACCATTTTTATAGGCCAATACAGAGCAATTATACAGTAACTAAGCCCCATCAACTCTGCCTAGCAACAATGCGCTATGCAAATGTGTGGCAAAATGACATATCATCTTGTTCTTACATGACAAACTAGATTTTTTGTGGCTGAAATTATATAACGTGAGACCTGTCTTTGTAACTAATAGTACTGTCATATTGGACCGTTTTCACCTGACAATATTTTGCATACAATTTCCTGTATATTAATTCCTTCCACCATCCAAAAACCTGCATTTTTTTGGTTAATTGGTGTCTCTAATTTGTACTTGAGGCCAAGTGAATGGTTGCTTGTCTATGTGCCCTGCGGCTGGCTTCAGGGTCTCTTCGCTGCAATATGCTCCAGATCACCTGCGACCCAAGTGAGGACAAGCGATTTCCATTACAAAATAGTTGGCTGGATGGATGGAGGTTTGGATAATTTTTATATTAATATGATGATAATATTAAAATTTTTAGTCATAATACATTATGACAAAAAGGCTAATATAATTTCTTGTGTTAAAATTCTGAATTTACGACTACTTTAAGCGCTAACATATTGTTGCACATGATTAGTTTGTTGTTGCAGTTTTGTTGAGTGGCCATTCATTATCATAATCATTGCTCACCTCCATTATTTCAGTTTTCCGCCTGCTCTTTTCATATACGCCATCAAAAAAAGAAATCCCTTGATGGATGATTGAAAAAAAACTGAACTAAAAGGCATCATGACTAAACATCAATTCATTTCAGGAATAATGTAAACTACCATGAAAACATCTGCAAGTAAAGTAGGATTTGTAGCATTCTACATTTTCCGTGCATTTCTACGTTCCCTCATTTGTTCTTTCACAATAAATAAATGGAATCCCATATAAGCAAGAATACAAACACAAAATCTAAACTGGCATTTAAAAAAAAATCTGTTGACAATTCTGAGAATCAATTCGCCTTTCCCATCTGAGGCACAAGATGGCGCTGTAAATTGGTGTCACCCACCGCACCACAGGGGCTCAAATTGGGACTCCCAATCCTCGTTATTGTTCAATGAGAGCTTTATGCTGTTTCAATCATACAACAGTTTATTTTGCATATTCCTGGCTTGGTCTCAATAACTTTAAAACGACAAAACAAAAAATATTGTGGCAAGTCAAGTATGCAAGAATAATTAGAGTGCCCGCATAAGTGCGTGCGTTTGCGTGCGTGTGCGTGTGAGCGTGGGCGTGTGTGCGAGCGTGCATGTCCGCCGAGGACTGCAGTCATGGAGGAGGGTAGGGGGACCAGTAGACGAGGATGCATTTGGTATTCAGGAGGGCCTGGTATTTATCTGTCTGCTGGCTGTCTAGTCTGGTCTGGCCTGTTAGTGGTATCACACTGCATGCTCCCTGGGGGACTAAATTGACGCTCCAGACAGTTTGTGTCTGAGAGTGCGTGTATTGTTTGGTGGCGTTGGGGTGTTTGTCAGTAGAGGTGAGTACCCCTGGAATATGCACGTTAAGAGTTCATTTGTTACAAAGAAAAAAATAAAAGAGGCCTGCTCCAGTATGTTATGCACAGGCATATATACGAGCAAATTAAATGAAGTGCTTTTAATGAAAAAGAGGGTATAGAGGCATTTTTTAATGTTATCAGCCCCACACAAGTCGTAACTTTTTAAATCTTACGTGTATGCGTGTGTGCGTGTGCGTGTGTGTGTGTGTGTGTGTGCGCGCGTGCACTGTATAGATAAATATTTAATGAGCATGGTTAGTGTTGCGACACTTATTTAAAGTTTATTTATTTTGCTTGCTGGAGGTCTATTTCACTTTACTGTTGTATAAAAATGGCAAACCAAAAGGGTGAAGACATTTTTCAAAATATTTAGAAATTGTACTACGTACTACCATAATGAGAATTGTAATTTACTGTCTCTCCCAGGATGAATAAAATATCTATGTCTGGCTGTCTATGTATTTTGTTTTTTGAGCCACTTCTGTGCCAAATATTTCTTTAAGTACCACTTGTAAGGACTAGTTATGGCCTTAATAACCTACTGGTTAAAAGCGGCATTCAAAGTCTGTGAGATTTGAATAACCTAGTTTATTTTAAGACTGCAAATGGTACTGTACTAGTCAGTGAACAGCATTTGTACAGTATGTGTGATTAGATGCAGCCTTTTACAGTCTGCCTGAGTCAGGGGGGTACGGTGGTGTAAAGGGGACATTGGGGGTCATGCCTCTCTGCAGCACATGTGGCCCTGAACCACGAGACTGGTGCGGGGGTCAACTCAAGGTTAGCTTCTTCAAAGACCTTCTTCATTGGTTGAGGCCAGCCATAACAAGGGAGTGAAACTTGAAGCACTCTTCCCTCCCCCCAAAAACGCACCAGGCCAGCCCTCTTCTTCCTCCTCCCCTCTGGTCTGCTCGCCCAGAGCCATTGTCAACCACAACCCGGACGTCTGCTTCTCCTCTGACTCAAGTCAACGCTTTCAGTCACCCCCTCCCCCTTACACCCGCTAGTCAGACACACACATGCAGGCACATGTATATCACTCACTGTCCTTGCCTTTCTCTATTGTCATCTACATGTTCCTATTCATTTCTTGTCGTGCATGTACTAATTCTTGACGGACATTCAAATGTTGTTTTAATGTTATGCGCAAATGCAATGGCTTTCAATTGTTAGATTGGAGTCATGTAAACAATCGTACATACATGTTATGTTGTTTATGATTTGATGTAGTTTTGACGAAAATTATTTTTAATGTGTCAATATGTATGTGTGATTTTGAGAATACATGCCGCAGGAAATAGGTTACACAATTGGAACTCTCAATGTCTTTTATAATGTTTTGTTAGTTGGTCAATGGAAAAACTGCACAACGGTCGTGATTTGCTATAGCGTGTATGCAGTGTAGTATACTTCACTTTCGTGTACTTGGCACTTTTTCCAAGAGATTTATTTCACCTCCATGAAGGCAACAGTGTCGGTCGTCCTCTGGAGGAATGCGATTGGTTAGCACGGCTGTCAGTTAGAGTGTGGGCGGGGTTGAGTCCACCCCGTCTGCCCTGGTCCAGTTCGAAGACAGCTGCTCGCGGCGGCGGACGAAAAGGAAGAAGTGCAAAATGCGAGCGCCGCAAGAAATGGCTTAACCTCGAACTGGCAACGAATTCACTTTCCGAGTCCACCCCGAGAGAAATATGGCGTGAGAAACATCGTGGAACATACGTGCGTAACTGACGCGAGTCAGCCGAAGCGGCGGACTCTGCTGCCGCTGCCTGGAAGTTTTTCGTGCTTTTCTCGTCGGGGCTCCCCGACGGTGACGGTGGCGGCGGCGGCTCTCTCCTCCCCGGAGCGGTGTCCCGGTCCACCGAGGCCACCGAGCCCCATGCAAAACCTCACGGCCCCTGGCGGCTCCGGCAACTCCAATGTCACCTGCTCCTGCAACTGTACCGCTTCCCAGCCACAGGGAATGGAGATATGTGAGTATCATACTTGTGTTTTCCGTGACCTTAAATCCGGCCCAGAGACGAATGCAGTTCCTAATCCGTTTTATGTACACTTGCAAGTCCAGTGTCGTTTAGGACAAGACGCGAGTTCCTCCAAGAAACGAGTTCGTTTGTTACTGTCAAACATGCCTTCTCATTAATATTTCTATGGCTACTTCCATTTTTTGTGGGCCAGCGCAGTACAATGGAAACTTTAAAGAGGGTCCATCGTCACTATTGGTATTTCTCTAGAATGTCGTTTTATGTGGCCATATGACTTTCAAGTTTAAAGCGAGAAGCCAGTAAACGTGTGACGGTATTTTTAGCTCATACTGTATAGCTGCCACTAATACGTGGACAAGCAGCAGTCACAATAGCCTGCGGAAATAATGACTTACATTGGAAGTTTTGCACACATTACTCTTAAGGTATGTTTTAAATCAAGAAACTTGACAGCTGTTTGTCTTAGGGAGAGTTGTTTCTATGAATTACACCCATTTTAGTTGACCATTGACATCAGTGCGCATAGAATATAAGGGATCCCTACAGAGGGTTAAATAGTTGGCAGTCAGCTCTAACAGGAAACGCTGGAATGGTATGATATGTCTGTCTGCTGTCTGAGTTGCCCACAGAGAAACTGTCATTATCAGCTCTGCTCGAATGCTGCCTGTTAGAGCCACTGCAGATGCTCCTCTTTATGACTGAGACACAACAGACATATGCAGGATAGGAGAAATACAGAGGACAGTCATAGCATGCTGTCAAAGACAAATTAACAAGAAACACACAGAGAGACAAAGGTGAGTTCCCAGCCAGGAAGCTAGATTAGAAGTTTTACAAAAAAAAAAGATGTTTTCATGCACTCACCAAGGACCAACATGCAGATGTGCAGAAAAATGAGACAGAGTTCCAGTTATGTGTCATTTCCATTGTGGGAGAGGCCAGGCTCGGCAACCGGTGGTGAATGTAGGATATTTGATTTAGATTTGGCAGCAGAGTGTAGCTGCAGTGACACCATACTGTAACCAAGAACTGTACGTTTGTATGTCGTACTGACTCATGGCTCAACTTGCACTGGTCATGTAGTGTCAACCAGTTTTTGCTCACCCTGGGATTAAAAAAAAAAAGTCAGGGATGTAGGTAAAGAGGAGAGTACAGGTAGTCACTCAGTTAAATTTCCTCAAAGCTATGACTGTGTTGTTTGTTTTTTTTGGTACTGTTTTCCATAAATCTGTCTTGTCTTGAGTGACACCCCCTCATTCTTTTTATTGCATTTTCTCAATCAACATGGCATTATTGCGGCCATCCATCCAATTTGTTGGTGTTGAAAAGAGCTTGTTTGTCTGCTAGCTTGTCTAACAGCGATCGCAAGACTGAATAATGTTGCTCATGCTCTGATAAATTATTTGGCTGAGGAAAGCTAAAGTCCTTTCTTTCATTTTGTAAGTGGAACTGATAGTCGGTAGAGAGGAAAGAGAAACATTCCAGATCACAACGCTAGTCCCCAAAATGACAATAGTTGTTTGTATATCACAATATTGAAATTCTAAAGTCATGCTCGTAGATACATTGACTTCTTGTTATGGAAAATTGTAGAGGTGGGTGATTTGGTTTAAAATTCATATTGCAGTACAAACGAAATCACTTTCATGGTAACCGTAAATATATACACCTAGCATTCTTCTGGTACTTCCTGAGCAGCCGAGGTAGCATGGAAGATGGGTGACTGTTCGGCGTGGACACAACAGCTTTTTTAAAACAACTAGGTCCTGGATTTTTGCAACCATAAGGCACATTTAAAATGTATGGGGCGTTTTATAATGCGGCACACCTTATGTGTCCACAGCGTTCCAAAGTCTTTAAATATTGTTGCGTGACTTTTATGCATGCTCCGCCAGACTGCCGACACGTTGCTTATATAGACGAAAGGCAGACGTTACTGAGGACAGCATGTGGACATTGAAGGGGGAAGGGTGCGTGTGAAAGGGGGCGCTAAAGGCACCCCCCCAGTAGGTGCTGGTATACTGTATAGTGCAGCAAATGAATTTGGAGCTTGCCATCATTCAACCGTTGGTCATCGCTGTAAACAGGGCATTCAAAGTGAAGTTGCAAACAGCGTGCAAGTGATGGATGACAGATGGCGAACACAACTTTACTAAGACTAGGAGTCAGCACGGGTGACTTACACCACAATTTGTGAATAAAAATGTTTTGAGCTTCAATAAAGGACAACCAAATTCTGTTTTGCTCCCGCTGTCTTTTAAAAACTTACACAAGCATGCATGATTCATTTAGCGTGCATGCATGCTACCGTATGTTTTAAGTGAGCGTATGTTTTACTATGTCTGCGCCCAATAATATGGTGAGCCTTGAATATAGAAATAGTACCTGTAACTGAGACAGCAACTTTTAATACGGTGCAGCTGATGGTTGCAAAAATACGGTTTGTCATATTGTATCGCAGAATATAAAGCTACAAATAATATTAACTTACTTTCATAGCTGGTTACCAAGTCTGCTGTAGTTCTCCAAACTTCAGGAATGGGGTTTGAGCAAATAATCTCCTGCGCTGACAAAATGTGGTTTACCGGACTTGCTCAAACGATCGTTCACAGGCATGCATTGTCTTTGTAAAACCTCATCCAGTGCGCCGCGCGGCAATTTAGAGACGGGCTCCTCTTACTGTATTACCACGAATATGAAAGTATAAAGTCAATATTCTAACATTGTGGTCACTGGGGCTCGGCCCCACTCCCAAAATCTCCATTTGCTATTTGTGTTGACATCAGGGAAGGACGTTCTAATCGATTTACATTTTGTGCTTTTCAGAAAAAATACGCCAGAGTCCTACAAATGAAAAATCTAATTGATCAAAAAGCTAAATGGAGTGCACTTTTAGCTCTGTGTCGACTCAATGTGTTGTCCTAAGAGCTTTACAAACCTTATATTGACTTATTTGAAACTTATCGATTGAATAGGAGTATACGCCGTCGCGTTGATGCAGCCATGACAACCTTCAGAAAAGTTTTCCTTTTTAGTTTAAAATAGCTCACTGTTAACCACGAGAATCCCTTCTTGTACACCAACCAGCAGCAGAACGCAGGGTGTTTGCTTTCGGTCCCGTAAATCCATCTGGGTTATGTGGTTCCAGCTTCGTCCTTGCTAGCGCTAAGATAGCTGGGTATTTCGTCTCCCTTCGAAAGACACACGCACACACACGCGTTTGTTGCTATGACGGCGTGAGAGGCCAACAGCGAATGACAGAGGCGATGATACACTGCAGAGATGGACATAATTGACTGTACTGCTTAACAGTTGATTTCAAGCTCATTAGCTTGCTAACTACTCCCACAGGCTTGCGGGACCCCACTCAAACACCCCGGCTGCCTCCAACACGACACAGACACACGCGCAATTCCCACATACATAAGTAGTCACACTCACACACATACACCGAGTTGCCATTCAATCTATGCGACAATGCAACGTTATTAAATAACTCTTTCTGTATTGAATCCTACATTTCTGATTTGTTGACTTTTAGAAAAAAATAATTATTTCTTGTATAGTGAGGTTAAAAGTGAAACTATATGTTCACAGCATTATTATTACTATTATTGCTCCTGTATTATTATTTCAATGTAATTTTGTTTTTGTATATATGCCAGTGGCATACTACAATGCGACACAGGATTCTCGTTAAGGTAAACCATGTTAGGAAAAAGAAAAAAAAAATTATGTATTATTTTATTTTGCATCTTCTAAGTTACATTTATTAAGTGTAAAAAGTGCTTAGAGAGTGTGGGGGTCATGTGTGGGTGATTGTAAAAGCTTAATTGAGGTGCAAATTACATACATTGCTTGGCTGGGAAGATCTTTTTTTTTTTGTGTGTGTGATGTTATAGTTTTTGAGTCGTTTAAAAAAATATATATCAACATTCAGACCTGTTGTGTTTACGGGTGTGCAAAACACCCCCACCACATAATAGTGCCTAGCTGGTGATGTTTGGCTTTTGTGCGGGTATGTGACAGTTGATTAGTTTTCATTTTTCGTGAGGCCATTTTTGTGTGATCACATCACGCAGGTTTGTTTTGCGCTCCAGTCAGATAAATGTACTCTGGTTTGTTCAAAATTAGTTTTCAGGGTTTATTTTTAGATATGATGTACAGAGGAATCCCCTCTGTCGCCTGTCTTGTTTTCAATTTGATGATTTCCATGCAGTGTTTACAATCGATGTCCATTGCTTGCATAGCATTGTAACTCCTCTTTGATCATCCAAAAAGTGTTGAAATCTAACCTGATTTCTTATATCGACCTATCACTCAATTTGGAGTTATTTGGGGGCATACAATTGGACATTGGGACATGTTTTCATCCAAAAAGTAACTCATATTTAACAAACGGGTTATTTGAATTCAGAATTTTGCTGTGTTGCTTGCTGCTACATGACACAATAGAAATCCTATGACACGATAAAGATAAATCCTGAAACCGCTCTTGAGTCTGTAGTGACTTAATCTAGTATTGTCTTTTATGTCGGAAATACACAACGAAGTGCACCATAACTGGTAGGGATTTACCCATTTCCTTTTAAATTTAGACAGTAGCTCACATTTCCCCCCTCCACGTAATCTATTGTTGCACAGTATTGACTTGGCTTGGTTCAGTTCCACGCTACTTGGATTGGTTTGGGGCATTGTTTTCTACCTCGAAATAGTACCACCGGAAACCAAATTGAACAGTCAGACACACTTAATAATTTAGAGAACAATATATTTACTTGTCGGTATGTGGCTATTAACCACAATAAGGAGACTTGTGGCTCAGCGTTAGACGAATAATACTGCAGCTCTCATACCTGAGGCACAGCAACAATTTAAGTCATTGTAATAGGTGTCAGAATTTTACTCGGGTCTAGTCAAGTATCCTCATAAAATGATAAATCTGCTAACTAGGTTCTACAAATATTAATATCTGCATTGGATTATGGAAAAGCGCCCACAGCGTACAGTATTGCAGTAAAATTCAGTTAGTTGTTAACAGTTGTTGTTAAATCGAGGCTTACACAACAATGTTAAAAGAGGTGATTTGCGTTTTCCTCTAATTGACAGCAAAGCAAATTTTTTTTTTTAGTAATAGCCTCATCTAATAACTAATCTGTTACCACACATAACCAGCCAGTTACGAGAATTGTTTTTTCTTCTAGGAAAGAGAAACTAACAACTAATGCATATAATGCAAATAACAAGTACCATATTTTCCGGGCCATAGGGCACTCTTTAAAGTCCCTAATCTTTCCCAAAACAGACAAAGCGCCTTGTAAAGCGACGCGCCCATTATATGGACTAAGCATCACTCGCGACCATCAACCCTTTTACTCATTGGGCTGTTCGGAGTGCATGTTAGCACACCCTGCTGGGCAAAGTCTGAGTCATCTATGCTTCTAATTGACCGTGACTTATACATTATGTGACTATGGTGTTTGGGTGATGGTGTAGGAGAAAGCTGGACAAAAGGGCAGCTGTCCACAATGTTGTAGTCTGTCTTATCATTTATGTTATTGCAAGCAAGAAACGTCCCAGGTTTAGACAACAGACTGCAAAAAGCCCAAAGCACAACAGCACATCTCTCTAAACAGCCATGCGAGCAGCTGAGCTAGCGCGAGCAGCTGAGCTAGCGCGAGCAGCTGAGCTAGCGCTTTGTAGTGCGGCACGTCTAGTATATGCATTAAATACGGAAATAGCACCCTCAACTGGTGTTGCGCCCTTTGATGCAGCGCGTCTTATGGTCGTAAAAATACGGTAAATGTGAAATTTTATATTTTACATTTCCAATGTAATCTAAAAACTGTTGCCACTATAAGATTATTTCCAGCTGCGATGAGCAAAGAGTTCATGAGCTCTTTTGAGTTTACTTCTTTAGACAATGCTATATACATGCGCTAGGAAAGGGGGTCACTGTGTCAGTGTGTGGAGTGGCTGAATGTGTCTCTGTGTATGCAACAGTCTGGAGTCAGGGCCAGCCAGGTGAATGCAAAGGGTTGATCAGTAATCCTGTGTATGAGTGCAGTTAGTGTGTAGGTGGCTGCAGGTTCATCGTTCAAGTGACTTGCTGACACTTACACAAACACACAGTCATATGCGCTCTCGTTTACACTTGGACAGATGTTCACTTACACACTTGCACATACAGACAGGGACTGTAGTCACAGTCAATATTTGCCCTTCTGTCTTCAGCCAGATACACAATCCAAATTCACAATAATCGCGAGGATTTTCCAATCCCTGCATTTCATTGGTGATGTGCTGTCGATTTTTGATTAATTAATTGTGGAAAGAGTCATGTCTTGGATAAATGGGTGGGATGTTAAAAAAAAAGTAATAAACGCAGATACAATAGTAGTCCCAAAATGAATTGCTTTTCCCGCTGGCTGCATCCCTGTCTAGGGCGCACATTTTGCAGTCGTGGTGATCCGCGTCATCCGTGATCTACACAGAAGCATTGTGGGTAGTGAGGCAGGATGTCATGGCTACCTGGTGTTAGCAACAGAGTTGTAAAGTTACGGCACATTCCACCCACAAATACTTAACCAAACCTCCCTTTCGTGGCAGCACGACGGCAATGCTTGATTATCACAAAAAGACGCACATTGTGGCGAATGCGGTTTTTCATTTCTGACACGTTCAGTCGTGTCTGCACGCTAGCTGTAGTTTGAACAAATACTGGTCACGGTGTGTGTTTGATGTACACGGACACAATGTCCTTTTTGCTACGCCAACATATTGTCGGGCCTATTATGGATTATGGAAGCATTAGTCAGCAAACTCATGTTTTTAGACAAACAAAACTGTGTGCGTATGCCGTGTCTGACATCGAATCAGAAAGATCTCTCGCAAACGGAGTGATGCGTTCATGGACCGGGAAATTCCAGTGATCAAAACAAAAAAACATGACATATTTGCCACAAGTCCTCATTGGCATTTCATAAATATAAAACACATAATTGAGTTTGGTGCAATATACGGTGTTATAGTACTAGCAAAAAAATAATAAAAAATGTTCCTCCTATTTAATGATTCTTTTTCCGTATTGCATTGATTATGTAGACCAATCTACTACTGTTAAACTACCCATATTAGTGAAGAAAAACAAAATGTTTGGGATAAAGATTAAATGAAAACAAAATTAAAAACCAATACAGGTGTTTATTTTACTTTTCTTTAGCGCAGTACATTTTTCTTATTTACTAATCAAAGTTGAGCGTTGTTTCATCTGATTAATTTGTACATACATAATGAATCAAGCTCTATAAACTAATTATTATATAAGAGCAGCTCCATGTTGGTGCGACATGCCGCAATTTACATATGATCCGATTAATTGACTAATCGTGACGACTGTTGGTGATTAGTCGACTGCCAAAATAATTGTTTGTGGCAGCCCTAAATCACATACAAACGATTAATATGCGGAATGGCGTTCCAGAATGTGTGCAAGTTTATAACGTGAAAGAAACCTGACTGCACTATGTTGCTTGCGTACCAAGCGTGTAACATGTACGTGTTTCTGCTATCGCTACGAGTCCTTGAAGCTGTTTAATGCTGGTGTTTACAGTAGAGCTAAACACACAAAAAATAGAAGTACACGCGCTGTAAATTTAAAGACAAGACAAGCCTCGTTTTTAAAACATCGCTAATGCTAATGGTAAAATCCAATTAACGTGCCAACTGAAAATTGGCATGGACTTCAGGAGTGATATTTCTTCAAATAACGAATATTAAATTATAAAGAAACAAGTGCTTTGTAAACACATTAAGACATATAACAATACTCAAAGGCCCAAATTCTCCACCATCTGTGAAAAACTAAGTTCTATAAATTGAGAATTCTTCTTCGTGTCATTCAACTGTGTACTCCTTCCATGTGCGGCTCCACAGCGCCCCTAAGAGGTCAAAACGTGCTGGAACAGCCAGGATGTGTTTTTACTTACTGTTTTTTTGTTGGCATTATTTGAGTACATTCTTATTTTACTTTGTTACTAATTCATTTCATTGTTGTCCTTTCAAATTATATTTAAAGTTGCGTTTTCAAGGGTTGAAGGAATCTTGCTGACCTCAAAATATAAAGATAAAGATAAAGATGTCCTTTATTAGTCCCACAATGGGGGAAATTTGAGGCATTACCGCAGCAGAGATATAGATCACCAGAGAAAGATACAGAGAGCCAAAGGATTTTTTTGTCATACCATCACGCATTTCTGCATAGTATGGTACGAAATATGATACCTGATTAGCCCAGTAAGTCCAAATACTTAAGAAAATGAAAATACAACTGCAAAATAACAAAAATGATAGAGATGAGAGCTATGCTTAATCGGGGTTTAAATGTATGGAAAAATGTAATGCAGCAAAGGTGTTGCTGCAGAAGATGCCAGAAGTTTACATTTCACATTACGTATTTTTATAAGGTCATTTTTTTCATGACAGAAAGAATACACAGTTAAAAAATATAGTGTTTAATGTCCAGGGGTGAATGGGCATGAGGCTATAATGATAGCTTTGAGTAATTGAGTTTCAGTAGTTCAATACTAAGCTTTGAAGTCAATGAATAATCATTTAAATAATTGTGATTTCAACCGCAATCAAAATAATCGTGTTTATTTTTATTTCCGTAATCATCGAGCCCGAGTTTACCAGTCTGCAGGATTGGAATGTGCTTTTTACATTTTTACATTGGTGCTGCAGAGCTATTCAGATCATAAATGTACTGCCAACAAACACAAACTGAGCAATGGTGAATAAGATTGATATAGTCCACAAAGAAGAATCTAGTCACGCAGCAACATAACTTGCAGAGCAAACCTGCAATAAGATGTCTTTAAGGAATAATAATAATAATAATAATAATAATAATAATAATGGTCCGCAGCAAATTTGCAATGCTTTATGTGTCCCTAATTGTATTTTTTTACGTTGATTTAAAAAACATCAACTTTACATATTTTAATTTTAATTTTGTGATTTTACGTTTAACCTATAAATGCTTCCGCAATATGGATTTTGCTTAGTTAAAACTACGACAGTTAAAAAAAATACACCTGTTCTTGAACTTAACCCTTAATTCATAAATGATAGTAACTATGTTACAAAGTATGTTACTAAACTATTACTAAAAACAACTGCAGATTCACAGACAATTGCGTCCTCATTTCTAAGCTCTCTCCCGCTCACACATCGCATACATATCTGATTTATATCCGTATCTGAAAGTGACCAATGTGTGGCATTAAAGAAGAGCCTTCTTTTTTTATTTATTTTTTATTTATTTATTTATTTATTTATTTAGAATAGGTGAGCGCGCAGGTGCCAAACCGTAGGTCAGCGTGGGTTCAAGGTTAATGAGTAATGATTACTGAATTGCATAACTGTAAAAAGGATTTGGGAGGGTGCACGGTGCTTCAGCAAGGTATGGATAGTTGATGATGTAAGTGTGCTATTAGTTTCTTCATCAAACTAAAAAAAATCTGCTTGTTGTTGGAGTTCGCTTCGGGATTTCCCTGAAAACATGACTGATTTTCCTCTTGTCCTTCAGTTGATCCTTTGATTTATTTATTTTTTTTTCCCCATGGCACATTCATTATCTTTGACACTGTGCAGGACTCGACTTCCAATACTGCTGTCATTTTACACAGTTGGCTCTCTCTATATTTTATTCTGAATGATGAGGTTAAGTATAACTATTATTTTCTGTGACTTAGCTGTGTTCAGGATGTGGTCAGGGTGACTTGCCTCTCTCCAGTGCTCATGAAGGTTTGATACTTGGAATTAGAAAATATGAACACGTAGTTCAAGTGTGTACACGTTTATTCCTCCTTTAGTATGTTTTTTCAGTTAAAAAAAGAATGCGAAGAATGTTGGCTTTTAAATCAAAGTGGACCATTATTACCAGAGACACTGTGCGGATTGTTTCTGTGCGGTTGTTAAGTTGAGCCGAGTAGGTCCGTTTGGCTGGGACAGTCCTAAAGTAATAAAAAGTGAAACTTTTGTGTGCTTCCTGTCCTGGGTTCACCGACAGTGCATAACACTACAGCATCAATAGCACCCAGCCACTGTGGCTGCTGGATTTCCTTTGTGTCTCGATTTTGCACCCCCATCCAACACACACACATAAACACACCAAATCTCCTCCCTTGGTTCACAAAATGCCCTTGGGACCAGGGCAGATTTTGTAGTCTAAGTGTTTTTGAGACGGGCCATCCGTCAAGTGTGCATGATGGTGGGCAACCAGTACATGGAAGCGGGGAGTTTCCTCACATCTATTTAAACACAGTTTGACTATCTGAGATGCTAAAGAGTTCAGACGAATGAATCCATCTGCTGTGCGTCTCATGACTGCAGGTCTGTGGACACACACCGCCACAGTGCTGCACTCCAGACGCATGTCGCAGACAGTAAACAAGAGCACAGGGATTTTTTGTTTTTTTTGCTTCACTAGCTGATTTGACCCACACCCACCCCAATATTCAGTTAAATTTAATAGTGAGCATACTTATAATGCCACATGTACTCCGCTTCACTGCAGTGGCAGTGAAAGAAAATATGTAAGAAATAAAAACAAGCAGATGCATTAACCTGCTCGCTGGTTTTGTCTCTCACATGGGGTAATACATTTTTTTTTACATGTTCAGAGACTGGTGCATCGACTGCACATATCAGACATGTTTGGGCATGTCATGTTTTTTGGGTTTACTGCAGATTTTGAGTAAGCGTAAATTGTCAAGGGGAGGCACTGTTGTTAAGGATCACTGCAGGATTTTAATATGGGAATTAAATGTCCTTTCGCATGGTGTTCATCTTCATGCAGCCTATCAAAAGTCTTTAGGATCACTTTCCAACACCTCGGTGCGCTTACATGCCTGCAATGGGATGCTAATGCTAACTATTCCGTTGCTCTCTATAATGGTACTGTATCAAAATGCCAACATCGGGTATAGATAGTGTCACTGCTCAAGGTGCATCTATGGGCCATTGCACACTTGCTGACAATATTTATTATGTTATGGCAACTCTGCAATGTGCCTAATTGTTTATTGGATGCAAAATAAAAAGTCAAAAGACATTTTCATATTTGTGCAGTGAATCTGCTCCTCAAAATTCTCTGCAAATGTAGTTTGATTTTACATGTTCTCTTACTATAAAAAGTTACGGGTTAGGTTTTTGTAGGTTTTCACGGCTTCAATTGATATTGACAGATAATATTGTTCACTTCTCCGAGAAGCAGCATAGCTGGAGCCACTTAACTGTCCAAATTTATATTCTCCCAAAGGTTGCCGTTTACCTCTGCAAGAAGACACCGATCATGTTTGAATGAGTCAACAAGCTTCCCCCTGTGACAATAAATGGCCCTTGTTGCCGTTTTGTAATTGCCTGAATATAAATGCTGTATGTGCAGTGATTGACTAAAGAGTGCATGCTGCTTAGCATCACGCACGGAGATGTCTCCCTCTGGATGAGCGCATTACTTTGACTGCAATCCACGATGCAAGACAGAAGGCACCAAGGATTGTTTTACGGATAAGTCATTGTGATTTTATTTTCACATTGGAAGTCATAGAAGGCTCCGAAAGCATTCCTTGCTGACTCCAGTATGCACAGTATACTCTTTATGTTGTCTGCTGCCAGGACATTTCATAGTATCTTGTGACTGATGCCCTGGATTTCGGAATGAATGACCCTCATGTGGAGTTATTTTGGCAAGGAAAACAGAAGCACTTTAGATAACACATCATGCCACTCAGTCACCGTTTTGTAATCTGTTGTGTTGTCAGATGCCCCGAACTGTCACAAATTGTGGTGTTAAGGCTCCAGTGCAAACTACTGTAAAGTAACATCACACAATATGTAAAAATCAAACAAGCCTGCCCCATTCTTTGCTTTTGAGGTATTTGCATCTTTCCCTAAAACATAAAAATGCCCAAAACGTGGGCATCTTGCGCTTCCCTGTTTTGTTAAGCTGCGTTGAGGCACTACGCAATTAATTGAAATTTTATTGGCATTTCCATTTTGTGTTCCCATGATCATAAAAATGTATCAAAGAAAGACGATAAATGGGTTGAACAGTGCGGTGTGTCTATGCAAGTTCCTCTGCTGTGAAAGCCCCCTGAATGCACCTGTGCCGTTTGTTGCAAGCATGTGACGTTTTCTGCCTTCCCTCAGCGTGCTATAGATGTTTATTGTCACTTCATTTAGAGTTTGCCAAACGTTGCGTGTCCACCATATTTTATTTAGAAAATGACTGAACGCTAACTCGCTATTCCAGCCTAACACTGATTGTTTGCTGTCTAGCTAACGTGTCTAAATACGATAAAGGCGGATCGACCGTTCCGTGTCAACACCGCACAAATCACTAATTATCACCTCCATGGCGGCAAATAAGCTACACTTCTGTGTCGTTATCGCAAAAACATTACTTTGAGTATTGAACACAAGAAAGTCGGCGAAGCCATATTAATTAGTAAGATCTCGAAATACTAAAATAAGTGCTTGGGTGTTAAGCTGCACGAGTCACATAGATCTGTATTGAACGCTGTTATAGCGGAGAGTAACCAATGTTTTACATTACTATTCTCCGATTTCTGTTATTC
Organism: Idiotropiscis lumnitzeri; assembly: GCF_059441095.1. Classification (NCBI taxonomy): domain Eukaryota; kingdom Metazoa; phylum Chordata; class Actinopteri; order Syngnathiformes; family Syngnathidae; genus Idiotropiscis; species Idiotropiscis lumnitzeri. The sequence continues at coordinate 15,551,067 of NC_142400.1, read as the reverse complement.
TTCATGAAAGCATATCGATTATCTTTTGTTTTAGAATAATTGGTTCTAAAACTATTCTTTGTTTTGCAATACACTTTTATGAAAATTACAATTGCATTTTTCAATTGGTGGATGGAATAATCATTATAATGATCAATTCTAAAACAATTCCACAGTGACGGCCCTACTATTTCAGTTGCACAGATCCTCCCATCGACTTCCTAAGTGTGTCACTTAGGCACCTTCATGGAATGTAGTTCTGGTTGGAGCTACCCTGAAATGAGGACGTTCCCTATTTATACCTCACCTGGACCGCATACTCCCAAAAACGTAGGTGCCTTTCCTCTTGTGCTCTCCAGAGACTGCCGTAAGTCGTGCGCCCTGTGAAGGTGAAACATCATATTTCACGCTTTGAGTCATTTCAGCTGCTCACTAACGACTCATAACAGCCGTTAGCCAAGTGAGTGGCTGACTCCTGCCGACGTGTCAAAGGCGTTCACTGACTGCCCAAAGGCCATATTGTGTCTCTATAACCCGATGCCTTCATGATATCATATTAATTGGTGAAGAAAGAGAAATTCTGCTTTTTTTTTTCAACACCAACAAGGAGCTGCATGTTATCCGCTTGGAGTTTGAAAGTAGCATTCACAAAAGACTATCCTGTCCGGACATTGTCATGGTGCAATGAGTTAGTAACCATTCGTTTTTATTTGAATGCCAGTCAATCTGTTGACATGACTGGCTCGCGTGTGGCTTGACAGGATGGTTGCTTGGGAACGGCTGATCAACACTCTTTCTTTTAGAACATGCGTTGGTAATAAGCACAACAGTCTCTATAAATTACTTTGAATGGATTTATTAAAAACAAATGCTGAAACACATGCTCCTTCAAAGTAAGAGCTGAGCAGTGTGTACGTCACTGCCCACAATTAATCTTCTGGATCCACTGCGTAAGTTCATTTCATATTTAAAGTGTTTCATTTTTAGATGTTTATGGAATTCACATCTCATGAGAATCCTACAATCCAGAAATCGACGCCACCGTTAGATTTTACTGTCATACCTTTTTGGGCACAAGTTTCCATGTTACGCTTGGTGGGTGTGTCACCTATCCAATCTATCAGCAATGTTATTTGTTAAAAAAATTATGATTTTGACTTTTGAGATGTGATTAATCAGATTTAATAGACTTGTTTTCTTTACTATGCTTGAAAACAGAATCTGTATAGGCTAGTTCATTGTTGTTACTGTAATACTAGTGCAGCTCATAGTGCCGGAGACAAATTCCTTGAGTGTTTTATATACTTGGCCAATAAAGATGACTGTGATTCTGATTCTGATTATGATCCATCAACTCGGATTTTTTTCACAATGGGATGTAGGGTTGGGTGATATTCACCGTTTCACCGTTTACTCATTACATCAGAGTGTACAGTAATACCGTTGATCATTTTAGACTTATTTCGTAGCTTGTGCTGAGTACTGCGAGTCTGTCTGGACTTTTAACCAAGTTTGAATGGTTTATGTCATTTTAGAATGTGTCTTTTCATAACAGCAGGGCTCTATCTATCTATACGCCAATGACCACCTGCTTGAATTGCATGTATTTTGCTTTGTTTTCTAAACGATCGTCAGCCCCCCGTAACATTTCAAACATGACAACTTGTTGCGCTGTTGGGCCCTTGGTTCTTGACAATTTGTTCCAGAAATCATTTCTATGGGTTGGCATCAGTGGAGTTTACTGTAACACTAAAGTCTTATTATATTGAAATAAATAATCAGCATATTGCTCACTGTCAACGGAAAACCCCTTTGATGGGCTAGCGGAAATTAGCATTAAAAGTTTCACACTGCCCCTAAGAGGCCAAGTGTGCCAAGAGTGACTGTATTTTAAAGTTGAGTTTAGGTTGTTGAATAAATGCTAATGTAAATACTAATAATAATGATGACTATTTTTCAACACTATCAAGCCTGCAAGCCGAATAAGGTTCTTACTTTATCTGCAACTCACACACTCCTGCTCTTCCTCCTTTTTTTGGCAGTCAACAGCTGACCCTAATCAGCCACAGAACTGCTCTATTGTCTGGCTCGGGAGAGGGGAGCACTCACTCACACTCACACACCGACAAACACTAACACACAACAGACGGGAAGGGAAGGGGGGTTGGGGATAGAGGTTGTCTGGTCTAGCCCTGCCTCTTGACTCTCAACCCCCAACATTGCTCCTCTCCTGCCTTACCTACATGCAAGCTGCAAGAGCACAACAATATATTTATGGACAGTGCGCATGCGCTCGAGCATAAAAACTGCCGCATCTTGATTTTCATGCAGGTGCAAGACCGTTTTGGCATGTTTGGGAATGTGGCAGACTGCACTGTGCCAGGGTGGTGCTGCGTTGGACCAATGGTGTTTTCTTTTACATGCCCCCAGCGCACCTACAAATTGACTGAAAGTAGACTAATCTTAAGCCCAGCCAAAAGCAGGTCTTAGTTGTTGTGCAAGTAGTATAATGTGAATTTGATCAAGGTGCAGGTCTGAGCACCGCGAATGTGTGTGATGGATGTCATTATATTTCAGTCGTAAATATGATAAACATCATAGTCACAGATTAAACTTCTTCTGCTTCTCAGTACAGCCGCCAACAAGTTCCCAAGCCGTGCAATACATTTTTTCAATGCATTGTGGGCTCATGATTGTTTACAAAAGTGGGGGAAACACTTTTGCATGAAACGCTGTGTGACAAAAACATGCTGTCACAACTACTAAAATGCTACTTCTGGTGTCTTACAGGAAGTCACGTTCATAATTGTTTCTCCAGGAGAACCCTCAGGAATAAGGGGGATAGTAAATCATTTTTTTGTCCCAATAAATCACTGGATAATTTCCTGCGGCACACCTGATGATGATCTTTTATGGCACATTGTTTCGTGCGGGTTTGTTTGGTTTTATTAGTTTTTGTTTTTGTTTTTGCAAAAATTGCTTTGTTTTAGTTTCACTTTGATTAGTTTTAGTATTTTTTATTTATTTACTTATTATTTAATTTATTTATTTTTTTGTTAATTATTTTTGGTGGAGCCTATCCCAGCTGATTTCGAGGGAAATGCACACTACACCCTGAACTGGATGCCTGCCAGTCGCAGGGCACACACAGACAACACCACTGAGTGGGAACATATCCCACGCTGCCCGCACACAAGTCAGGCGAGTGTACCACTGGTGACTCATGAAAAGGAATTTGTTAATTTAAAAAAAAAAAAAACATTCAAATTTGTCATTCTTTAGTGGCCATTTGCTGCATGGAATTCCCCTGGACGCTGATGTGGCTGCTTGCTAGCGAGCTAATTATGATTAGGACTTCTGCTCCTAGCAGCATGATGATCCTGTGTGAATTATTAATATAGGTCATGGTCACAGCATCCGGCCTGGCCCAACCCTGTGCTGCCCCATTACTATCAGTGTACACACCCCCTGCTTACTCTTGCAAACCCGCAACCCGCCCCATCTGTCAGACAGATTAACCCAGCAGATCACCTAAACCAAAGCTGCGCGGAGAGATGTTGTGTTTTGCGAACCATCTAAGTTTACCTTAGTCTATAAATGCTTGTTTTTGGTTTCTTTTTCAAATCCTAAACCTCAAGACCTTCCCCCATGCTATGAAAGTGTGGACGAAATTCATGTCCGGTTATGATGTATACCAGAGGTATTCAATTACAAGTCACAGAGGTCCACGACTAAAATTTCTTCCAATTAAAAGGTCCGAACCAAAGTCCAACTTCCCTTAATATCTAGCCTATGTTCACATTTTTATATAGTTTCAATATTTAGTCATTTTCAACAGAGCGCACTAATATACTAAATATTTAGCAATGTTCACAAACACCTTTGCCAGTCAAACAAATATAAGGTGTTTATTTCACATTCAAGGAAATGTGGCTCCAGGAACTTAAGTTTGCCACTTCCAGAAAAAAAGCAGTCAAATATCTCCTGCAGAAATGTATCAAGTGCTAAGCATTGAGTTAACATCTTTTACCTTTTTTTTCTTAAATCAAAGAGTTATCAGCCTAAAAAAAACGGAAAGCCTAATTATCCAAGTAAACCAGGTCAACATGTTCTGTACACAATCAATAAAAATGGCTGTCCTCATGAAAAACTAATTCAAAATGAGCTTTGACACCACTTTTTCTTTTGAATATTTTTTTAACTTCTCTTAATTAGAAAAATGAGTTTGTGACTGCCCTGCCAGTGACTTAAATCTGTGTTGGAACGAAGTCAGGGCCATTGGGATTTGGTAGATTATTTCACACATCTGGGCTTTTTGTTTTCCTTTAAATAATGTTTGTGCAACCACATTTAAGCACTCCTTCACAACTTCCCCATCACTTGAACGTTTTTTATGTTTCCCCAAAATCCATGATACTTTTAGTGAATATTCGTTTGCATGCCGCTGGGCTGTAAACGAAAACGTAAACATTTGTGATACCGCACTCGAAGTTCGATGTTTTTGCGTGCGCTCACCTCAAACGTCAGCGGATAACTTTGCAAAAAAGGGCGGTGCTTTGTTTCGTAGTGGCGCTTCGCAATGTTGCGACAGTTTCGGAGCATATGATGCACACTGGTTTTGAATCGGCTGCAGCCAGAACGAAACCAAATTTCTCCGTCCATTCATTGAAAACAACACGCATCGACCTCGCTAACTTTTTAGCAAGGCATACTGTCAGCAGCACTCTCTTCCGGTCTGCTGCGCAATTGGCAGTGGATCGTAAACAAAAGATTTGATTAGCTCAAATCAGTGACGCCTTTTCCGTATTAACTAGAATTGCAGCGCCAACGTTTGCGAATGCGCCCTGAAAAAAAATCATCAGAGATTGGACATGGGTCCGGTCCGAACCATCGCGCGGTCCGCCATTTGGTGATGCCTGATGTATACAGAACCTGACATTACTGCTTATTTTTTTGTTTCATTCCATTTTAAAAGTTTACCGTCCTACCCCCAATACGCATGACTGTGCAATATGCATGTGGCGCAAGTGTCATTGGACAACTGTTTACAAACTCGGGCTGCAACCGACCACTATTTTAACAAGTCATGAATGTCGAATTTTGTTGCTCAATTGATGAATCGGATTGAAAAAAAAATGTAAAAAGAGAATATTATTTCAAATTGACAGTGCCAGAAATGCACAAACATAAGGCCATAATGCCCAGTGTGAGTCTTTGCTAGGGTACTAAGATACTGGTTGGACCCTCTATCAGCCATCCCACTTTACCACTGTACACTCCCGTTGAAGTCAATAGCGGGTTTACTAGCTTTTTTTCTTGCTACAATCTTCACCTTCAGTTGAACCCCCTCAGTGATGCCTCCCCATACAGACAGACAGAGTAGAAAATGAAGAAAGATGGTGGTGTGGGTGGAAAGGAAGAGTGTGAAGAATGAGAATGCACAAACAATATAATGATAGAAAATTGACAAGAGAAAAAAGGGCAAGAGAAGGAAGTCAATGTTGCTTTCCATTATTACGGTCTCACCTAAATGCCAAATGCAACCTATGAGGTGTCTGTCCACAAATTGCATTATCTCGAAACAGCAAAGATGCTTGTACAGCGCTTTTAACCATCTGGGCATTTGTCAGACGATACACTTGAAGAGGACAGCCTGTATACACTCTGCAGACTGAATAGGCTCACATGAACTATGTATAGACACTTACACTAGATTGGCAATCATTCTTCATAGCTTTTAAGCAAAATGAGGCAAACTTCCTTGAAGATTTTGACGATAGCATGTAGGGCTGTCACTGTCGAATACCTTTTAAAATTGATTCTACCAATGATTTCTATCGATTAATCAATTAATTGGGTACAATTTCATTTAGTATCAGTATCCATTCATAAATCCATTCATCAGTTAATAACCAATTAATCAATTATTTTTATTCATTTGGTGTTGTTTATTGATTTAAAAGAACAAAGCAAAAAACAACTAAACCACTAGTAAGCAATATCACTCATCGTGCAACTCCTGCATTTTCATTTGCTGTTGCACATACGTGCAACTTTGTGACCTTGGTTACTATCCTCCTGAAAGTAGCCACGAAAAATCGGGCACTGAGTGGGCGTATAGAGCAAGAATGTAAACAGCAGCACACGATGCTGGTCTAAATACATAGAAGAAAGGGTCCAAAAATACCGCACCAGCATGTACGATTGATCAATACTTTCATGCTCTAACTATCTGTTGGTTGCCGAAAAAATAACTTACTTTACATTTCCTCCTCTCTATAGCTGTATGTAGACAAACACGATGCATCATGTGCTGGTTTCCCTGTTCTGTTGCTTTGTCGGTACATTTTTATTTTTTTTATGTGTGTGTGTGTATATATATATATATATATATATTTATATATATATATATATATATATATATATATTCATATTCATATTCATGCATACATGCAGCATACATGCACATACTTATTGCTTGAGAATATTGAGAATAGTAGGATTAACACAATATGGATGTTCCATGCATTTAGGACAGTTGAACAGCTCAGCCAAATTAAGCAACTGTGTCTTTCATTCATTGCTCTAGTTTGTGGTAAAATGCACATACAATGCGCAGACGATGATGACAATTATTTATTGGCAAATGAAGTCCACGCATCACATAAGGATGCAAAACCTTGGCAATAATTGCAGAGATGGCCTTCTGGAATTCACTTCGCCCTTTCCAATGATGATGGCAGTTTTTGAATTGCTTCCTTGATTGTTCTCTGATCGGTTGGTGCCACTTTTAGCGGCAGCAACTACAGCCAGCCGTCTCCCAAACTCCTCCATAGGGGGAATTGACTTATATGCTTCTCATGTTTGTTGTGTTGCCAAAGTATTTCATTTTAGCGCGACACCCTTTACGATACATATAACATGGCACTTGTCCAGTTCTCTTCTTATAGAAGCCAAAGTGATTCCATAAATCTGCTTTTAAATTAGGAGCATTTTGCATCTCAAAGAAAGGTGGATGGCAGTAATCCATGTTTTTTTTTTCCTTTTTGTATGTGCGCTTCCCAAAGTGTCCTGGAAATGTCGGTTGCCGTGCTTCTTAGTTCCGCATTATCTAGTACATTCTGTATTACTTTAATTCACATATTTGAATAATCAAAATGTGGACATTAGTGAATCGATTCTGATTGGTCCCTGTCTGAATCGTGATGCATGCTTTACACAGCAAATGGTTCTTCCTTGTTTTTGAACCCTTCTTCAGCAAACTTTAAGAATCTCACAATTGTAGGTACACAGCTGAGTTTCTTCTTATTTGTCTCCAGCCTTCTTTTTTTTATAGTTAACTTTTTCACCCGCAGTTGTTCAGCGCCACAAGTTCAACCTACAGTCATGACCTAGTATTCTAAGGGGGGAAAAAACAAATATTTGTTTATCTGAAGCGTGTCTTTCTCATATTTACTTTTTGTTTTGAGATTTTTATGCTGCTGGTTTTGCCTCCTTGTTTTTCAGTAACCCACGCATGATTTTCGGAATTTTAAAAACCCAAATAAGGGAATATTCGGGTTACTGCACACGTTTACAATATTTGTTTTTTAAAATGTTTATTGACTGCATGTAAACATAGCCATTATTGTTTAACCATGTGTCTCTGTCTTTGTTTTTGCTCTTCCTCTAGTTTACGACTGACTCTCTTGCTTTAGCTTAATCCTGCCTGCAAGGCAATGCTTCATGGTTTTTAAGCATCTCAACTCAATGAATGCAGAGCAGAAGAGGTGCTAGTTATCTGGTAAAGTCTATTGAGCAACTTAAGCATGGTGGGTTTTGCGCTGTTGGCTCAGCAAAATTAGACTCAGTGCATGTCAACGACATGTTTATGCACACTCACACATATATATATATATATATAAATAAATCCGATCGAACTGACACAAAGAATTTATAAACACTGTCACTGAATCCATGAGCTGCAGTAATATTAGTTATTTACCGCGGTCATACCTTTGCGACCGATTCCTTGAAGTTTCATCCAATTTCAAGAACTGTGACATTAAAAGTATAAAAAGCTTGGATCTTTGCAATTACTTTGTGGAGGCGGTGGGGAATCCAAGCTAACAAGGGATTTCTAATTCTAATTCTAATTTCATATGGGCAGTATTCACACAGCTTTTATGCATTCAATCGTCATGAGCCACCGAAACGTCCAACGTTGGGGAGTCTTCACCAGGCGCAGTGTTGATGTGATGTAACCCTAACGTTAAGTCCTTAACCCACTCAAAACGAAACGACTAGGGACGGCTCCTTTCTAAAACAGTCGGAGGAGAGTTCTCAAACTACTAACTAGATCTCCCGTAGCCGTCATTTTGACAGCCTGCGCTCTGGTAATGAATTAATAGCCTAAAATGATTATTACCTACTGTTTGAGTAGCAAGTAACGGTATGCTGTTTATTAAAATTCAGTTTCGGATATCTTTTCATGTAAATTATGTAATGTAGCTCCTCTCCCTGGGTCACCAGAGTCCACACAGTGCTGTCCTTCCCCCTGTGAGGCAGATGGGTGCGGGGCAGGTGTTGGAGCTTTAGACTGTTGCCGCCTGCCTAACACTCTGGCCTGGCCAGCCAAAAATGTCATGACTCTTATCACGTCTAACACTAATAGTACCTTGAACTGTGTCGCCTCTTCCAGTGCTGCCTGAGGCAACCTGGCTTCCTGGGACTCACTGTCTCAATCATCCGTAGATTCAGCTTCGTCAATATTTTGAAACAGATGTAATGCCTTCACTACTATATAACAATTTTTATTGACCATGTTGACCACTTTCGAAAATCAATGCCACCACTGAAAAGTGATTTATATGAAAACCCGGCGGGAATAATGACTCATAATTTTTTTTCATACATAAAAGAATAGCAGCACATGAAATCTTGAGAAATGTATTGACGCTTCAGGGAATTCTAGTGTTAAAACGGCACCCTGATGGAGTTGATGGCTGTATTACATCACCAGGAAGAAAATGCAAAGAACAGACTTTGGTACTTTCTGTAACTACTAATTTATCGCTACATTGTTAATGAGCCATTGCCTCCACTGCTCAGCAAAGCTGAGTTATGCCACGGAAGAACCTGTATATCCGGGTGCAGCAATGATAGCTTGATGTGCTGTCCTCATCTTTCATGTCATGACAAATACACGCGACCTCTCGCCAACAAGCAATGGTGAAAAGTTACCCAAAAACTTTGACAATTCAAACTAATTTTTCAGAATTGAAACCACTTCAAACCTTTGGCACCCGCCATTTCTGTATACTTATTTACACTCGTGTGAAAAAAAAAATAGAGCTGTAGTGAAAGAAAAAAAAAAAGGTAAATTTTTAAATTGAAATTCATGAATTTGAAACAACTAAAAATTACCGTGCGAAAAATTCACGGTAAATTTACTAAAAAAGTGAAACAGTAGAAATAAATTTCAATATTGTCCTCCCACTTCCCAGATGTCGTGTTTGTCCAGTTTTCTTCCCATCTTACCCTTTTCCACCGTACATTATGCTCTTTTATTTTATTTTATTTTTTTACTGAACACTCCACCCAACATCTGGGAGGCGTCTGCTATCCTGACAGATGTAGACAGCCCAGACCCCCAGACTTTGATGTCTCCCCTTGCATGTGGGGATCGGAGCTTGAGTGCTGGAACAAAACCCACAAACAAAAACCCTCTTGTTTTTATTTCCCCCCTTTTTTTTTTAGCTTCTTTTTTGTCCCTCTGCGGCTGCGCTGTTTTGTTGCTCAAAGATGCGACACAACATGCTTCACTTTGTTGCTTGTTGTCTGCCTTCAACATCTGTCTGCCTTTTCTACAACCATAACTCAGTTTCAGTTAGCTACGTTCAAAACCCGAGATGTCCATGGTTGCTCTAATCTTTTTTGGCCTAGAACCACTCAACCCTGTGTTCTGTTAGTGACAACTATATGCTCTATGCTAGTGGTTCTCAACAGTTGTCACCATCTTATTGTTGAAAAAATTGTGAACCAGTTTCAAGAAAATGATTAGTTATATTTGGTTACATAGTAGCTCGTGACAAGAGCACAATTGAGTAACATTTCCCAACAACCCACCAGTTGAGAATCACTGCACTGTACATTTATGATCATGCTGTGTTGTTTGCACACGGTGCACACATTGATCTGTCTGTTACAGAACTGAATACAGAATATTAGTGCTGGGGTAACGTGAGGTTTACAGTCAACAATTAAAGGGTAAAAAGCATCATCACGCAATATCCCCAAAGCCCTCCAAATATTAATCTTATTCTGAACTAATTACATATCCTGTATGTTATTTAAACTTTACCACCTGGTCTCCAAACATCATCACTAAACCTGTGGTGACATCAATTAAATGCTCCCAAGTCAGGTGTGAGACTGCTGCACTTTTCCAGTGCATGTTTTTCAGTATGAAACTAATTTAAAAAGTAAAAGCCCAATATTGAATGCACATTACATTGAATATTGATTTTTCACTTGTTGTCCCCTCAATCCCATTCTGGGTGCATCGTCATCACCCAATTGAGAATCGCTGGATTTGACAGCATTCAAAACAACCTTCACCCTTATCCATGTAGTATAGTCCTCATGTGTCAAACATGAGAGATTTCATTCACCTCTCCTGGGCCCCATGTAGTCATATTCTTTTACATATTGTATGCAGAAATGTGCTTCTTAAGAGCTCACCATATTGGGGAACAGAGACAGCAGAACGCGTGACCAAGTCAGCTGATGTTGCCTCATCAGCCTTCTACGTGCTACTTCATGTGGACACATTTTTTTTCAAAATCCGCTTGGTAGATCCTTTTGACCGCAATGTGAAAAGATGGACTGTAGAGTTTTTAAATTATCCATGTGCACGTGGAGTTAGCCTAATTTGCCCCTTGCCATCAAATCAGTATCAACCACTACACCCACTCACATGCTGACCCAGGCTGACCCTGGTCAACACGTATACACACACTCTCTAACCCTGACATTAGTCTGACCCTTCTTGTCTGGTTCAGTCACTCAGTGAAGGTGGGAGGGATGGTGGGGTGTCTAGACACTATCCTGTCTGTCTAGTTCTGATAAATATACACATGCATACACACACACATGCACCTGGGAGACAGGCAGGCTTTGGCTGTGCAGGAGTGTGCAAATGTAAGCAAATGTTGAGCCACCTCATTGATAAAATGAATACATTTTGTTCATCACACTAACAACACGGCCCTCTGTTTAAGTGCAGTTCATGAATATTGCAACATTGAATAGTGATAATATTAGATAATATTGTAATATTCATGATTATAGCCCGGCATTTAAAAAAATCTTTGCTCATGTTCTATTGATGCAAATGGAGATGGTGCAGATCTGTAAGTCATTTTCTGGAGCCTAGGCAAGTATATTGCCATCTAAGCATTGGGTCTCATCATATCAGCCTACTTCAGCTAAAAAGGAACTTAATCTGTACTCAAAATATGGAAAATGCATTTAGTGAAGATTCAGACCTCTGACTAAATGAAAAAATGTTAAAGGACATTTCACACTACTTAAACTTAAAACAGAATGTTGTTAGAAACTAATCAATCAAATCACAAAAGCATCCTTTGTTTTCATTATGCATTTGGATTAGCGTTGGATTATTAGCGTGTCATTTGTTAATTTGGCATGTGCTTGGCTGCATGCAAATGTCCTCAGAAGTGTATATTCTCATGGACAGAGATACTTGTACCATGTGTGGAGTTTTGCTACTGCAGCTTGAGAAATGACCGGTGTGTCTGCTGACCTGAAGGCTGCTCATCATGAGAACGGCAAAATGAAGTTTAACTGGCCCTTACAAGGCTCAAATCCATTGGTGACAGCCTTCCTCTCATGGCTCAACCTTATTCAGTTGAATCCAGTGTAGCTTGAAAGGTGTGCCTGATTGTGTTGCGTTCAGTCAGAAAGAAAAAGGAGGCAGACTGGAAAGAAGAAGAGCTATAATTATTTGTTCTGATGTCTAGCACCTTCTGTTTCACACACACACTCTCGCTGTTTCCGTGTTGCTTCCTCCCCCCTCCTTTAACAGTCTCTTTTTTTTATGTCCCCTTGTCTTACTGTCTTTTATGCCTGAATGATATATATTTTTTATTTCAGCTCTCACACACACACACTGTGCACACTTGACATAATCAAGCCATTTCTACTCTGGATTCAACTGCACTAAACTTGGTAGGGAGGCTGAAGTGATTTTACTGTAGTCTGGGAGGTGATCAGACTCTGCTCAGTTCTCCTGTGTGCTGTGTCACACACTCATCCTCACAGCCTGCTAAGAGAAGCTGTTTCATCCAGACTGATGTCAGACGTCTAGACCTCGCAGAGAACTCCCCCCAAGGGAGGAAGCGGTGTGTGCGTTTGTGCGTGCTCACCCAATTGTACCTCTGCTGTCTTGCCTTTTATCTCTTTCCTTCTCTTACCTCTTCCTTTTAACATTTCCAAATGTTTTAAGTGTGGGTGCTCTTTATTTCCGCTGTCTTTCCGTCTTCTAGTGCTCAGTGCCACTGCGTGAGTGTGCATGCCAGCTAGGTCGCTGCCATGGTGCCCCAGCAGCTCCGGGCCTTGTTGATCACAGCACCATGCTGAAGTGTTACCATAGTAACAGCAGTGGCAGCAGACAGGGCTGTGTGTGCATGTGTGTGTGTGTGTGTGGTGGGCAGCAGGCTGTGAACTCAGCAGGCCTCTAGCTTAGCTGGATCTCTCAGGAGAACTAAGTTTAAGCAAAGAAAGCGCCCTTTATTTTTGGTGTCTGCCTCAGTTAACTTTCTGCATGTTTTATGGAGCAGGTTGGTTGAGAAGGAATGAATTTAGGTCACGCGCCTAGAACTTGCGAACCAGTGTAGTGATACTGCGCTGGCAGTGCATCTCAACATGAAAAAAAGTGATGCAGTCTAAAGTATTGTCATGTTTATTGCATGCTGTAACTTTGAAGATGGTTATTTTCTAACCCGGAGATGTGCCAGGAAACTGAAAATTGTTTGAGGAACACATTTTGCCATGTTTATAAAGAAACGATCACCAGTCAATAAAGCAAGGTTTTCTATTCCAGAATGGTCAAGCTTTGTGGTTTACTGTTGGGCTGCGTTTCCCCAATTTGCCATCTGTTGCCATGATTCCTTAAAGTGCTGTGTTAGCCTTAGTGTGCTGTTTGGCTCTAATGGTGAGATTCAGTCTGTCTGATTATCTGAAATTAGCAGGTGGCTAATGGGCCATTCTCTACACGCTCAAGTTCGACTGTCAGCATACATCCACTGATTCATAGACAAAACAGCATTATGATTCAGGGGGAAAACTGTAAAACAAATCAGGCACACTGGTTTTGACAGTAACTAAGGTCAGATGCAAGGTGCAAGCTCAGATGTTAACAGGTCGCAACTGAATGGGCTTTTTGTGCATCGCTCTATAGACAGCTGTTGTTCTAATTTTCTATTCAGGCCCAAACTGAGTGAGATTGCCTTTATTAGTCAGAAATGAGTGACAACAAAATATTTAATTGCCATTCAATTCATTAGGAATTAATTTGGAGTCACAATTGTGGACCACCACACTCACTATGGAATGGATTTATACAATCTGCAAACTAGCTACAAATTACATAATATAATGTGATGCAAAATAGAGCCATGCGTGAGTGAACCGCTTTTACTTAGCTTATATGAAACCCAAAATAATACTCTCTGTTTTTAAAGATCTTTCTGTGGATAATTTACACTCTACCCATCTGCTCTGTTCGTTTGGTCACATTCCTACAATGAAACGACACGCAGGTCTGAATTTGTCCACAGTCTCTGACTGCTCTTTATTGACCGCCTTTTTGCACTGACTCGTCTGTTGAACTGTTTGACCTCTCGTTGGCCCTCAACACACGCCCACACACCCCCCCACACACACACACATTCTCTCTCTCTCTCTCTCTCTCTCTCTCTCTCTCGCTGTCTCTCTCCCTCTCTCTCTCTTTTGATTACGCTAGGTCACTGTATATTTGCTGCTGTTTATTCTTTCTAATAATTACATTTTTTTTGCATGTATAATGGAATCTTCTGTGTCTGGCACCCAAATTACTCTGTTAAGTTCTCCCTCACATTACTAACTACCTATCAATGACTAAGTCATTGACTAGGAGTGAGTGCAATAACCAATTAACGCATTGATTGGTTTTTGAGAATTTTCTCAGTTGTGTGTAAGTGACTGTGGATATTAGTCATGAAGCAATTTACTTCAAATTGAATAATAATTGTTGTTTTCTCCCTGTGATCGGCTGGTATACAGTCCTGGGTGTCAATACGTAAGCAGCTGGGATTGGTTCCAGATCTCCTGCGTCCCTGAGGACACAGCGTGATGAAAAATGGATTGGTGGATTATTTTTTTATGATTCCTTTTTGTTCTACTTGCCTCCAGCCGGTAGTGGTGCTCTCTCAACTTGGTGGTGACCTGAGGAAGACATGGCTTTTGCAATGGCCTACAGTCTAGCAGAGTTCCACTATGGCTCCTTTAAGTCAACGTGAAAATGTACAAACTTGAATTATGATTCAGTTTCTGATTTGATCGGCTACAGGTCAGAAAATGGGCCAAAACTGTTGATCATTGATTTTGATCAAACACAAATATAATCAGTCTGATTTCATGGAGGACTACAGAAATTATGATTCAATGCATTGCTCAGAGTAGACATAACACCAATCAGATGGATAGGATCAAAATCGGTCAATATTTAGCATTGTTTACAGCTGTTGAACCAAGATAGCAATAGTTTTAGCAAAAGAAAATTGCCAGTTATTCATGCCTTTTTTCCCCATTAATATCAGTGAAAAAGATGCTATAAATATTTTATTATATTTTGAATTTTTTGGGGAGGGGGGATTTTTGTTTAAGTAAATATATTTCTTTATTGTTTTGTTTTCTTTTCTTTTTTTCAAACTCTCTGATTGACCTCAAACCCCCAACCCCCAGCTCATCGCCCCCCCGCACCCCCGCATAAAGCTTAGCTGAGAGGCTGAAAGTGCAACAATTTTGGCAATTTTAAATCAGTCATCAAAATAATAGATTTATTTAATAACATAAGTTCAGGATTGACAGAGATTCTTCCAACACAATTCTCGACACTGATGAAAAGTAAATCAAGTTCCGCCCTAATAGCCAAGTTAGCATGCAGGCTTGTGAAGTGAGGCCATCAGTACCTCTGCATTACTTCAGTTTACATATGCTGATCTATCTTTAGACGGTGTGTGCTTATGCGTGTGTGTGTCGACACGCTCATCTTTCTCAACAAGACCCATTAAGTTGTAACTGCTTCTGTTTATTGTGGCACAAATTCAAATTGTAGCAATGTTTACGTGGGCCTCTGGATCCGCTTTCTGTCTGGCCGTTGCATTTCAACCAATTAACCGAGTATTTGTTGACGCCGTTTGATGTTGGGCAAAGCTCACTGCAAAATGTTCCTTTAACATGTTTGAATTCAACTCGGTAGCCGTTTTTGTCGCGTAAGGAGAAAAGAAACCAAGAAGGCTGACTTAGAAGGGAAAATGTTCAGACTGCTCAAGGAATAAGGGCACTACAGACGCCAGACTGATATTGTTTTGACAAGTGGATTACTGTTGTAATAACATGTGACTGGTGCTGGTAACGCAGACTGCCAGCACACTGCGTTCTCTTGGCCACTGTCAGAATAAGTGCTTGTACACTGTGTTCTGCAGCCTCTCAACTGAACCGGGTGTATGCATTGTTTTTCGGCATGATAGGTTTTCCCCATTGCTGCCACTTTCCTTTCATTCTCACGCTCTCATCCTTCCTTCCTCTCATCTTCACTCCTCCCCTCGCTTCCTTCCTCCTAAATATTTTGAGATCAGGCTTGCCTGTCACAGTCGACTTTTTCTTGCTCAGTTTTCTTCCAATTGGCTTTTTTAGTTTTGACATGTTTTCACCATCAGATGAACAGAGGAAGTGATATTTATACCAAGCTTACAGAAAGCCCTGTTTGACTTTGGTGTCTGTGCATGACACACCCTCCTGCTCAAGTCCACGATGACACATCACGGACCATGCGCCTCGGTTTTCTACGGCGGGAGTGCGCACACATGAGATTGAGTTATTGAGATGTTGATGTTAATTGATACATTTTTTGTTTGAATGCACTGTTCCTTCACTACTTAGTTACTTACAAAATGACATCACTGTTTACTTTTTTCTGTGATGATAAAGGTTCTTATACTTGAAGAAATGGTATAGAAGTTAGCACATGATCCAGTTTTTCTTCTCATTCACTCAAGACTGCAACAAACAAATATGATTGGTGGAATAGAGACATGGGAGCAAATGCAGATAGTCTTTTCCCCTCATGGCTTGTTTCGTAAATTTGAGTGTTCAGGCGTGATTTGATTTAGAGGCAGTACAATCACATAATTGTGTTGCCTATCCCAGCTGCCTTTGGGCGAGAGGCGGGGTTATACACTCTGGAACGGTTAGCAGCAAATTGCACACTTTGTCATTGTTAATGTGGAAATTTTCAGTCTGATATCTCAAGTTAATTCATAAATTAAAGCATTATGCATTTTTTAATGAAATTCAAATAACATATTCAGACTGGTCAATACATTCAGTATGTATATTTTTGCTATTCTACCATGGTGGGGGGCCTTAGTTTGTGCATATTCAGTCTGGCCTTAAGTGGGAAAAACTTTTGAATGCCCTGCACCGCTATACATTCAAGATGTACAGTTTGACTTATGCTTCCCCCTGCTGGTGCGGAAGCGTTACAACAGGCAGCCGTAATTGTATTTAACCGCAAGGTTGACCTCACTGAAGAAAATTAAATCAGTTGATTCCCTCACATTTATATTATGCTAATTAATTATTTTCTTTACTCTGCTGAGGCCTGGGTTTGAATCTCGAATTTCCCCATTGTGGGACTAATAAAGGCATTATTATTATTATTACAAACTAGAACAACATATCAATTGGATCCGGCATAAATTCCCGCCAAACTTCTTAAATTCATATTACAGTGATCATGTTGATGTTTTTGCAAATTAACCGTAATCTAAAATGATATTCGTCATAATCTATAGTGTGTAAAGGGACACAGGTGAATTGTTTTGTCCGCCTGTTGGTTTGGACTGTACAATACAGTTAGTGGGCATTGCAAAAAGACATTTCACCACAGTTTAACTTTCTTAGCCTGATTGTGTTGATATACGTACTTTTCATCATTGTTTTCGGATTCACAAGATACCGTTTGAAATGCTTTTTCCTTCTCCTTTCTTTTGTGTGCAGCTGAACTGGAGTTTGTTCAGATCATCATCATCATTGTGGTGATGACAGTCATGGTGGTGGTGATCATCTGCCTGCTCAACCATTACAAGCTCTCCACCTTCATAACGAGGCAGAGCCAGGCCCGGAGGCATGACCATTCCCTGCAACAGGTTAGTATCACAGCAGCTGACTGGGAGCCGTCTTAGGCTAAAGGAAACACACAGGTTAAATACTGTACTTTGTTATTCTCATTCTCATATTCTTCGGCATGCCTGGTGAACATGCTTGACTGAGAGCTGCAAGCATTTCCTTCTGCTCTGGTTTGTGACATTTGGGCCTTTCCGAAGCAAGACAAACAAAGCTTATCCAGTTTGTTGTCTGCCATGCGATCTCAAGCCAAATGCATGTTTCACTGCGGAAGTCGCTTTGCTCCTAACAGTGAGGTGAAACGGCTGAATTGGTTTCTTTACCGCCTTGATGTTTAATTCACCACAGCACCGTCTAGACTGTGGCGCCTCCTCCCCTTTTCTAAAATGTCAACACAGTGGGACAGACGCACAAACAAAAGACGAGCAAAAGTTCTGTGACAAATATTTGCGTTAGTTTTTTTTTTTTTAAATATATTTGGGTATTTTAATTAAATTAACTGAAGTTGGACAATGGTAGTAAAACGGACACCTTTTGAAAGGCTCCTAGTACTATCAAAATTCGAATAATCTTGGGCATTTCAGCAGCGTATAAATAATTAGTGTCTGAACTGTATGTGTTGTTATATCTTGTTTAATGGCTATACTTTGTAAATGATTGAACTGTCAGCCTGGTGCATTTATTATCGCCAAACACCGAATAGTAGCTCTGCTAACAGACTTTTTTTTATTTTTTGGGGGCAACGCTCCTGCCACACTTTTGCTTCATCATATCAAAACAAATTATTTAATAGAGGCATCTATGAATGAAAAAAAAAAGACTGAATGCAACATCACAAGCGCACACCATCCAAGCTCATGGCATAGAAACGAGCAGCAACAATAATGACCATGCCGCCGTGCCTTACTGGTTTAGTTTCACGAAACATACTCAGTCTGCAGAAACAATTTCCGGTCCGCGTGCATCATAACAGAAAACAGTCATTTAGGCAGTTGCATTACTTTGTTGTCGCTTCCATGCTGCCTCTCTTTAACGTGGCAAGGATCACCTCTTTTTGGTCCTTGCCGCTGAAAAGTGCAGGTATTCATTTTCCTCTTTCATCTTATGTACGCTCCCTAATTTGCTCTTTCATGTATTCCCCAGTCCCATGATTTTGCTTTTTTTTTTTTTTTTACAATGTATGAAATGTGTAACATCAGGCATAGAGACGTGCAAGAGTTGCATTGTCATTGTCTTTGTCTTTGGTTGTGTTTGCGTAGGATGGGTGCCTGTGGCCTTCAGACAGCAACTCGCGACAAGGAGCCTCAGAGGTAACACATTGCCACACTGAACTCTCCTGCACCTAGACTACCAGACTGTGTGTGGAGGCCGACAGAGCCTTCAACAAAGACTTAAACAAGTGAACAGAAAACAAATTGACCGCATTGTGATTTTCCAGCTAGAGTGCGTTCCAACGACAGCATACCAAGATATAAAGAATACCGCCTGCCATTGTCAACACATTAATAGCTAAATGTGTGGATTTTATTTTTTAATCAAAAATAATTGTGAAGCCTTTTGTTTGACATATTTATGCTGTGCTGGGGCCATTTTATTTCGCATGTCAACACAGCAACTAACAACGGGCTTGATCATTTCAAATAGTTTGATCCGTTAACTGAGTGCAAGCGTATGGAGTCAGTTGTTTAGTGTTTTGTGACAGATGTTTCACAACAGGAGTCTTGTTGCAATGCTCTAATATCAAACTGAAGTTTGCCAACGCTTGCTCATGACTCGCATAACCAGGTGTGTCCAAAGTTTTGACTCAGACTTGACATGGCTCAATACCGGTAACCACGGTGATATCACACGTGTGTCACTGGAATGTAAACAAATATAACAAAAAAAAACGATAGTAATAATTCTGTACTTAAATCGCTTTCTTGTTTGTTACATAGAAATTCTTTTTTGAATAAGAACTTTTTCATTCAAAAAACATCTTTATTCAGTCACTTCTGCCATCAGTAATTGCGTGATCTCACAGATGTGATTGAGACTAACATGCGCGCACCTCTTTTAAAACAGTATGTCTGAATAAATACTCAAGAATATTGCGTTGAATGCCGCCACCGAGTTGTTGCCATGGCAGAATTGTTCACTTAGTCAGAACACAAATCTATTGGCATCCCCAGTGCGGTTGCTTGTCAATGTTTAATCAACAAGGAATGCTTTGTAATAGCGCCAGATACAACTATGGAACTGGTTTCCAAATCACATCAAGTCTGGCATGTTCTCAAAGACAAACAAATGCCAATATAGTCTCTGTGACCGTTGATCTGTTTGCTTCATGGTGTCCATGCCAGATGGAGCCACTTACAAATGGCGATGGGAGGGGAATATCACAAACAGCTCCAGGGGGATTGGAGCGCACGATTATGACGATGATTATTGACTTGTTGCAAAGCGAAGCGAAGCTGCAGGGAAGTTCCACCGGGTGAACTTTGGCTACAACGAGTGTCTTTGGCTCGGTTGTCGTTGCTGGCACTCAAAAGGCCTTCCATGTCAACAAATATTAAACAATGGGAGGATCGTAATAGTTTTGGTGTGAAGCGCTAAAGGCCACAGCGCGTGCGTGTGTATGCGCGCGTGTGCGTTTGGTGCGTCATTAATCAGCCGCACCTCCCCTGACACTGTCTAGACAGCCGTCTGAGAGCTGCCCTGCTCCACTGCGCTCTGCTCCCTCTATCAGCTCCGCACCTTTCTCCCCCACAACACCCCCCCCGTCTATCAATCTGTCTCGTCCGCTTCTATAGCGCTTGCTATTTTTCTCGATTCCATCTCTTATTTCCTCCTTTGTCTCTCGACCTTTGTTTCTGCTTGCTCTCCATTTGCGGCTCCCATGTCTCATTAGCTTTCACCGCTTCCTTTTTATTATTTGAGTTCCATTGTACTGTCTTTCTCATATTTCAAATAGTCCCATCCTTTACTATGCTCCTCACCCCCATAAGTGCCCCCCTCCCCCTTTTATCATTTTCCAGTCAGCTGTCCTCACTATCCAGACTACCTGTTTGTTGGGGTGTATGACACAAAATGCTTAATTGAAATGTTTTCCCTCTGAAAGCAGCTCACCAGAGTTGATGTTTTAAATTGGTGAGAAATGATAGCAGAGCCAAAACGAGGTGAAACAGTTTCTCTTTTGTGTTTGCTCAGATGTCCCCAGCAGTAATTGTGTCAGTTGCAAGTGTTACTGTTCGCTATTCGTAACATGACATGATGAGTCAATGTTACTTAAAATGTTGCTTACATGTTGGGCATTTTGGATGAAAATGGCATGCTAGCGTCACCCGGGGGAGTTAATAGTAGGGCGGGGCAAAGCGGAGTGATGAATTAATTTTATTTACTAGTTAGGGTTTGTCAGACCTTTTTAAAGGAATTATTCAGGTGCTTTCAGGCTTTCAAGCGCATTAGAATTTAATTTGTACCGCTGAGTCGTCGTCTTGGTCCATTTGTCGGCAATGAACTCCACAAGCAACAGCTTTCATGTTTGTTGAAAAAGTTTAAAGCACAGAGTTGTTGTTTGGATTGAAAGAAGACGCAAGGCAGGAAACGGACCGCAAATCCACAGAGGCCGTTTAGTTGTTTCCAGAATTTGGAGTGAATTCAATATTCCCAAAAGTCACATTTTGCACAACGCTTTTGTGTTGCATCTTGCATCAAGAACAAAAGCGAGTGGTGCTCTTTTGATCGCTGTTTGCAGGATTACTTA
The DNA here is from genome assembly GCF_059441095.1 of Idiotropiscis lumnitzeri. Classification (NCBI taxonomy): domain Eukaryota; kingdom Metazoa; phylum Chordata; class Actinopteri; order Syngnathiformes; family Syngnathidae; genus Idiotropiscis; species Idiotropiscis lumnitzeri. Next base: position 15,529,892 of record NC_142400.1, on the reverse strand, counting down.
AAGTACACGAGTGAGTTCCATGAAAGTTTGGCACATGATGGACGCGTGTGCACATGAAACCCGTGAGCAAATTGATCCACAAAAGCAGATGGACAATGGCTGCAAGAACGTGTTTGTCGCAGAAGCGCTCTGTAATCGTCTGCTGTCCACAGAGTGCAATTCCAGTTTCGTTTTGTCACATTTCCCCTGGGGAGAGATTTCATATTCGTTTTTATTTACACCTTGTTTATTTGAGATCCTGTCCTTTCCTGACATAGCGGACAAGCTGAAAAATGATTAAGACATTCATTTCATAAGCTTTACCCTCTCAATTTTAAGATGAACCCAAATGTTCCCGCACAAATCGAACTTTCGGTTACCGCAAGCAATCTTTCACCTGAAAGTTGCACTTTATGAAACAAGACACCAAGTATTGCCTCATTCATATTTGACTTACTAAGCCGAGCATTTGTGTCTCTCAGGTGTTATATGCGCCCCAGGCCAGGGATCGCTTCAGCGCTCCCGCCTTCATGCACAGAGACCGCTTCAGCCGCTTCCAGCCCACCTACCCGTACCTGCAACACCAGATTGACCTGCCGCCCACCATCTCGCTGTCAGACGGCGAGGAGCCCCCGCCGTACCAGGGACCCTGCACCCTGCAGCTTCGTGACCCCGAGCAACAGATGGAGCTTAATCGGGAGTCGGTGAGGGCGCCGCCGAACCGGACCATCTACGACAGCGACTTGATCGACATGGGGGGCGGCGGAGGGCCGAGCGGTCCCAGGCCACCGAGCAGTAACTCGGGCATCAGCGTGGCCAACTCTAATATCCATGGGCGCATGGAAGCCCCACCGCCCCCGTACAGCGACGTGATTGGCTCGACGTTCTTTCTTCACCAGCTAAGCAATAACCAAAGGGTGGGGGAGTGCGGGGGGCTTGGAAGCAGGATGATCCAGCAGCAGAGCCAATCAGAAAGCACAATAGAACCTTCCAAGACGAAGGACGGCCAACCGGAGGACCTGGTGTGAGCGGGACCAACCAAAGACCTTGGTCTCTTGAGCTCGCTCCTCTTTCCAAACTCCCGTGCACAACAAACGACATCTTTAGCTTCTACTAATAAGGAAAGAGAGGACGACACTTTTGCATTTGGATGTGGCTCTTTTTGCTAACTGGTCAGCAAGCGCTGCTGGGGCAGGATTATACTGAGCATGGAGGCTTTTTGTCTTCAACAGAAAACGTTCGAGGACACCGATTATTATTATTATTATTTTTTTTTAATCCTCCCTCATCCCTGTTGGTGGCGACCTTAACTGGAGCGATGGAGAAGGGTCCACCCCTCCCCCCTTTTTTTTCTTAAGTTCCACTTCTTTTGGACCGGGATCTGTGCACAAAGCCAGGACTGAGAATCAAAGGACCTAAACAAAACAAGTGACTCACACACACACACGCACGCACACACACACACAAATCTTAGTGCCAAGGTTCACGAGGAAACAAAACAAGGGGAGAGGAAGAAAAAAAGGCAGACTTTGAAAAATAGAAGTTATCTAAAAGTTGCACTATCTTTTTGTTGTTAAAGAGGGAACTTATATGTTTAATTTTGTTTTCTGTCTCACAAATGGACCGAGTGACTGAACTTAAGCTCCAAAGGTGTTTGGGAGCAAAAACCAAGTATTATAAGCTTATGTCCTTCCTCTTTATTTTTATTTTATTTTTTATTTTTTTTTTTTGAAGCGTCAGCAAATACTTGTACCCAGCCTACCACATCTCGGCCTGCTTTCACCACAGGCACATTGAGACTGGATTCCAACAACTCTGCCGTGCTTCATCTGGGCAGAACACGCTTGAGCCAGTGAATGTTGCTGGGCAGCTGGGTGGACAAACTCCAAGATTGAAAAGTGCCTCGCAACGTGCTGTGAGACATTCTCTTCTTGGATTCCAAGTTAAAAAATGAAACCATCCAAATTGTACACCTAACTCCTCGCTTGAATTGTTTTATTAAGATAACTACACCGATCACTAAAAAAGGACCTGCAGTATTTTCATGTTCACAAAAGTGACCTTTATCTGGATCTGCACCAAAATGACAGTAATACTTTTTTGCATAATCATGCTCACTGGCAAACAAACGACGACGTGCTCATGAAAAGCCTCCTTTAAACTGTCCACCCAGCTGTCTGCTCATAGCAGTGTCCCGCCTCCTCTTTCCTGTTCCATGACCCCATCTAACCCAAGCCCCCCCCCTCCCTCGCCACCACCACCACCCCGCCAAACAGCGCATTCTGAATGAACTCTTGCCATGACGCTGGTGAAAAATCTCCACTCTCTATCATATCTCTACAATGGCCAATCAAAGCAAGACGACACAATGCGACGTTTCCTGTGGACGTCAAGATTTCGTGCAAACAGTCCAAGGGCTACGGGAGGGCTCCCTTTTTGGAACGGGAGAACAAACTGTTTGAAAATCTCGCCTTTTTCTCTCCTCATTGTTGCCTTCTCCTCTATCCGTGTGCTTTCTCTTTTCTTCAGCTTGTTTTCATTGGAAACATTCAGTGTCCCCTCCCTACTGCTTCCTCTCCTCGTCTGCTTTTTTTTTTTTTTTTTTAAACAACTCTTTGACAAACACTCATCTTCATCTTCCTTCGATCCATGTGGAGAATATAATGCTGAGTCCGCCAAGCCCCTTTAAAGTGGAGACTGGATCTGCTTGAGCACCGGGCTCATCCAGGCGTCTGCTTCCTTCTGGCTGCAGTGTGTATGTGTGTGTGCGTGTGCGCGCGTGTATGTGCGTGTTTGTCGGTGAGACCTTTTAACAACACAAAAAAGTACTTAATGTTTCTGCTGAAGCCAAGCGTGCGTGTCGGTGTGTGCACATGCTTGTGTGTTTTTGGCTGCTTTGTCTAAGTTTCGACATTCAAGGACATTTGGCACTTGTCCACAGTAGCGCAGAATTAATGAAGCCTTCATTAGAATTCAGAGTGTCACTTTACAAAGCCAGAGGTGCATGATGGGAGTGATTATAGTTAAATTAAAAAAAAGAAAAAAAAAAAAGCATGCCGCTGGTCAATCTAGCCTATAGGTTCCATTTTGACCCGCTTTAATTTTTTTTTTTTTTTTTTTTAACATAGCTCTACTAATCTGATTTTAGAACATCAACACTGGCCTCAATAGTTTGTTTGCCCTAAGGGGCAAGTCGTTTGTCCAAAGAATGGCACTGCAATATCCTGATCAAAAGATCCCATAAAACAACAGGGGGTCCACCACTTTGCAGTATGCAATCAAGTTCCTTGCACACCATTCGTCCCCTCAACATTTTGTATATAAGGACCATCGTAAAGCGACAAACCCATCTCAATGATTTTTTCCCCCCTTGATATCACCTCATACAACACATAATTGAAAAGTATCAGCATGGAGGCCTTAATGAACTGATAGTTCCACGTTATGCTGAAGTGCAAAATGCTCAAATCTCATCACTTTGATTGAAAGCATTCTCATTTTGTGTGTGCGTGTTACGTTGCTGCTGCTATTGCTGCTACTGCAATTGATTTTGTTTTGTTTTTTTTCTGCTACTGCTGCTCGTCAAGCCCTCCACCCACCCTCTGAACCCATCTCTTCCCTCAAGCCATCAAAACATACCAGAGGTTTGATCCTCTGCAGTCAAAACTTTCCGTATTGGGACCAAAATTGGACTCATGTGAGGCGAAGGAAATGGTATCGATCATTTTCTTCATTGATGACACGATTGTCCCAAAACGTTTGGGCCTTTGACTCGGAGGTGCTGCTTCAAAGTCCATTTGTTTGCTTTTTCTTCTTTCTTCCTCGCTTCTTCTGTCTTACTCGTTGTGGCTTGTAAATGAGGGATACAAAGATGAACATTGTTTTCTACAAGGAGGTTTGCATGTTACAATTATGTGAGTTTGGGGGGGATAATAAGGTGCCTAATGTTCATGTTTGAGCAGACCACATCAGTCTTACTGCTGCTTTTGGAGTTGTTACAGCTGCTTTCCTGAGGGTGCGCCAACTGTATGAGGGCGGACAGAGACAATGCTGACGTTAGCCAATTGAGCAACCCCGGAACACACGCTGATTCCCATCCAAACATGGCCTCCACATACGCAAGGCACGTTTGTGTTTTGTTGGAATTACAGCCACGTTTCACCTGTGCACACACGACCCAACATTGAGCATGTTGAGCTCCCAAGTTCATAATACGAGCAGCACACTGCTCGCAAGACAAGTTGAGAGCCCCTCCACAGTAAAGCAGCTGGAACCATTTCAACCAGCAAGTTGGCGTGTGTGCGTGCGTCTGCGCGTGTGTGCGGAGCAGACATAGGAACCCACTTGCACTCAAAAAGCTCCCACCTTCGTTGTGCCTCACTTCCAACGGTGCTTTTTCAGTAGTCTGTCTTTTGTTTGTAAGGTGCTGTATATAACTTGAATATATATTATGCACATATCCTACCCAATGGGTAGACACCACAAAAATGTTGTAAATAATGTATAGAAAATATAAAACTTAAGAAGGCAGCATCAAATTTGTAAAGGCCTACTAGTTAAAAAAAATATATATACTTTGTCTTTTTTTTTTTGAAACATGAAAGTTTGCTTCGAATATGATTACAGCGCAAAAAGTGCTCCCTCACAATACTATCAAGTGGAGTGGTGCCGAGAAACAATGAGATGGTTGAAGACTTTGACCCTTGTCGCCATTCTTTAGTTACTGGCTGGCAGTTTTCTTAAAGCCACGAAGGACTATCCAAAAGCATTTATGGCACACACGCTGTGTTGTGTGTATGCTGCAACCTAAGCCAGGCCAGGTTAAGGTCAACTTGCATCGTTCAACGTCCATCTATATGGGACATGTCTACAAGTCTGACGTCCACTGCAGTTGGAGAAATAAACGATATGTTTGTATCCGCCTATCTTTTCATGTGCTGTAGTTAGTGTTAGGGATGGGCATAATAATTGATTACAGTAAATGAGGCAAAATGTCAAAAAGATGATGATTTGGAAAAGTCAACCCGCACGGACGTCTGTAACTCCAGGCAGCAGCATTCTGCTCAATACAACACTGGTATTGAAAGAGGAGTGCAGAACATTCAGAGAGAGAGAATTGGTCAAGACAATTTAGTCAAATGCCCTTTCCTTAGTTTACTTGAAGGTTTGTATAGCTGCCAAAGTATAATCTGACGAGATACAAACCTCGAGTAACTGGTTGAAGCATTTTATGTCCATAAGGACATGACACAAGATTGTCAAACGACACCATTTAGGGAAAAGGGTCATTCTCTTGTATTTGTGTATGCGAACTCGCAAGCAGTTAAAGAAAACAGGAAAACTGCAGATTAATCAGTTAATTGTACTTTATTTTTTTTGTGTACATGTTAAGATGGCACAATATGTTTCAGCAAACTCGTGTGTTGTTTAATCTGCAGTCATTTATTTACAGACATACTGAAAAATACTCCACTGTACAATAACAACAGCGCATGTTCATTCTTCTTTATAGACGATGTACATAGCAATGTGCCATTTTTTTCTTCAAAGCACCAAATAAGTGGCAGTTGTCTCTATTGTTCAACTTTGGATGAAGCTCTGTTAGCGCTCCTCGTTCTGTTTGTGTTTTTTTTCCCCCCCTGTTTGTTTCCTGCTCTCGCTTGAAGAATTAACTTAGATTCAAGATGATTTCTCTTTTTGAATTATCTGTGCGGCACGCTCCTTATTTCCGTTTTAATTGGACGTCTGGTCTCAAGTGCTAATGATGTTTCATAGACAATGTCAAAGATTTCTCATTTTCATCATCGGTCGTCTTTGTCATGACGGTTACGTTAGGACTGCTTCCGTCTTAAGTTTAGCATCATTGGTTTGCTTTATTTACAAATGTAACCTTTGTGTTTCTACACCTTGCCCCACCCCCCTCGACGTGTGTGAAAGTATGTGCACGCACACAGAGGGATAAAATGTTCTTTTTTTTTTATTTAAGCATTTGTGATGTACTAGGTTTTAGGCCTAAGGTCTGTTATTGCAATACTTTTACAAAAAAGACAAAAAAAAAGAAAAAATGTTGCTCCAAGTGCTGTTGTAGTCAAAACTTTTGTTTGTAATCATGCTGTAGTCAAACTACAGTGTAAAATGAATAAAACTTTAAAAGTGGCTAATTTTGCGTGTGTGTGTGTATTTTGGGGGTTTTTGTTGTAAATTTCAGACTTGCTAGGCTATTTGCTTGTACGCTTACACCAACCTGAGTCATGAGCTAATTGGTCAACTTTTAAAGCATCACAATTTCCAATAGACATCAGTGCAAATGAAGTAAAAAAAACGACCATTCAATTGCCTGGCATGAGTTACAATACACGCGAAAGCTTTTGGAATCCAAATTATAATTCTGAACCAACTGTGAGGCATGATAACCATCCGTTCCACGTGCATACAGTGGCCAGGATCATATAATTAGGTACGGACGGAAACTCATGACCTGAAAATCCCTTGTTCAAGTTCCGATCTTGCCGTGCTGCTTGGCAACACACAATGTCATGCAATGGTTGCAGTGAAATGAGTGCAATTCATAATTTTATGACAGGCCTGCACAGAAAAGGAATTTTTAAATCTTAAAAAAATTAGCATTTTTGACAGACCCTATATATAAAAATATAGAAAATCTGATTTCACAGTTTTTGTGTGTGTGGGCTGCTCCAATAATCTCAAAATTCACACAGGTACAGAATGCTACCCACAAGAAGATTTTTGGTCATAAATTGTATGTTTATTTAAGATTGTTGGCCCGACCAGTCACAAATCCTAATATCGTGACAAATCCTCTCTGATCACACCTTTGACAAAAGGATCTTATTATTCTTTTGGTTTGCTAAATGTTGAAAGTCGATATGTTAGCATCACAGATGGGGCACTCGAGCCATATCATATTACTTGAGTTGCTAATTTTCAGATTTGCGACTTGCTTGCCTAAAACTTGGGAACGACTGGACTTGGACTTGAACTGGATAACATGACAAGTCATCTCATTTATAGTATACAGCGCAGAATGCGAAAGACATGCAATACATTCATATGGCATTGTATGCTTTCATGTAAATTTGACCAATCAGATGAAACCTTAAATGAGCATCACTATCCAATAGGAGAGCAGTATTAACAACATTAAAAAAAAAATTTGACAGGAATACATGCAGATTTTTTCCGCATGTAATTCATTTGAATAAAGAGGTCATTTCTTTAGGTATATTTTAAATTTCGATATTACAGTATGCAACATGGTATCGCAGATTGCATGTTTTTATAATATCGTGCCGCCCTACTTTAAATATATCAGAGTTATCTTGCAGGGGTGGGCAAACTTTTTGATTGGCGGGCCACAATGGGTTCTAAAATTTGACAGAGGGGCCGAACCAGGAGCAGATGGATGGAGTGTTTTGGTAACCTCACCTCATCGGAGAAAAAAAATACATTTAATTTTAAATGAAAGTGAACAAAAGCATTACAACAATATATATCTCTTTGACACACCACAGTATTTAGAAAATAAAACGTTAACACGGTTTATTGATTTAATTTTTTTCAAGTTCGGCGGGCCGGATGAAAACGTTTAACGGGCCCCGTGTGGCCCCCGGGCCGTAGTTTGTCCATGACTGATGTAGGGCATCTTTGAGTGTCATTTCATATCTTGAGGCTGTGCCATCTGTCCTCGTTTTTGAAAATCAAAATATGGTCATCCTACTACAACGCAGGGTATTTTTTTATGAGCGTGTTCTCCATATTTGATGTGGCAGCACGCCCATCAAGTTTCGCACTTTTACTTAACTCATCCTCAAATAGGGACAAGCTCCAAAGTGGCTGGTTTTCGTTCACCCTTTTACACACACTATTTAGATTTGGGTAACATTAGCACCAGAAACAATCTATGGGACGAGACAAGACGTAAGCGGCGTTGTTAGGATTGGCCCTTAGTTGTGACTTGCTCTTATGTGACTCAGTGGCACAAAAAGCGCATAGGTGCGTCACGCTGAGGGGGCGCCAAAGCGATGGGAACAAAATAATTTTGGAGTGGCCATTTTATGTATTAAACGGCGGTTTGTTCACGGGTATGGTTTGATCTAATCATAAATACTAAAAGAGGAACATCACTGATTTATTTTTTTTTAATATGATGCAGAAAGAAAAATCCCCATCATTGGATAAATGAGACCAGGCACCATTTTCTTTGTTGGATTTCTATTTTCTAAACGAGCATTAGCGGCTATTTCTGCATTTCGGAGGTTAAGGAAGAAATGGAGAAAGGAGTCTAATGAGGATACCCGCCAACCTCACAATCCAAAGTTTCTAGTACTGCTGTGTTTTCAGTCCATGTGCCGAGTTAGATCAAGAACTGTTTTCTTTTTTCCAAAACACAGCAAATATGCTGATTTGTTCTTTTTTATATGCAGCCTTGTGAAGGTCAAATCCAGGATACATTAAAAATCAAGCTCCTTCTCAGTCAGTGTTTTTGTTAAACAGTCTCATAGATCCTCTTGAGCCAGAAGCAAATGACTCACTCTGCCCTGTAAAGTAATGATATGCATAAAGCATATGTCTTGGTATATAATTCAACAGCAACACACACTTATTTATAGACAGACCCCATCTGGCAACTTGTCATAACATTCACAGGAGTGAAACAAAGTTAACGTTCAAAGTACTTACACTCACTTGTCTGCAGAGGGAAGGTGGGCAGGGCCCCGCCTCCTGTCCGCTCTGTAACCTTCTGCGGCAAAAAATGAAAACTTAAAAAAAAAAAAAAAAAAAGCTGCAAGGAGCACAACAACTCCGATGCGGTTCACATTCCTCCTTAGTTTGCC